>NW_010253291.1:0-37261 GCF_000690775.1 Eurypyga helias | reverse complement strand
TGCCTTCTTAGAGCAGTTCCATTAGCATCACAATTGAGGTGCATCAGTGTTTTAAACCAGCACCTTAAGTTAGGTCTTGTTTATTGTAAAACTGAGCAGCATATGGATCTGAAGCATTTGGCTAATATACCAGTTCCTTCAAGTGAAGGAGAGTACATTAAAAAAAAAAAAAAAACCCCAAAAAACACCACCAAAAATAAACCCACAAGCCCTGTCACTAACTGAATGAAGAGTGCAATGAAATCTGTTGGAAGTTGTGAAGTGCTTATGCCTCTGTACTGTAAAAATTGTCTTGGGGAGGATGAAACTCTCTTGATCTCCCATCTCACCTGTTTTAGGAGTCTGCTGATGCATGGGTCTTTATTCAGATTGGCAGTGAGTAGAGAATTCTAATGTCGTGAAACTCTGTTAACCAGCATTCATTAGATTTGTATTTTTGGCCCTTCTTAACTCCATAATTATTAGGACGATGGAGTAATTCCCACAAATAAGGTTGTGAGCTGTTGTGTGATACCATCAGAGCAGTTTGGTCCAAATCCCAGGAGTGGTTCCCACAGAAATGAGGGCATTTGACCCAATTAGGAAGATTTCTAAATTTCCCTGCCTTGGTCTCAGAAATAAATGTGGAGATGTTGGAGTCCACTTTGAGGACAAAATTCATCTGGTGTGTATTAATGTTTGGCTGGTATTGCCCACTTGCAAAGCCCTTTTAGTTAGAAGAGAATCTGCCCCTCTGTGCATGGAGTATTTCCCAGAATGTTTTTACGTGAGTGGAAATGTAAGTTAAGGCTCTGTCTGTAATTCTGTGTGAGACTACTGTTTTTTTCTAACAGTCTACTACAGCAATTCAAATTAGCAATGCTTGAAAAGGGTTGGGCATTTTCCAACTTAAATAATTTGGATTGTATGCTTCCCTCTGAAAAGAACAAGAAATCACAGAATAGCATGTATAGCTATTTCTGACAGATATTGCAACAAAACAAAGTCAGGGAGTGCTAGAACAGCAAGAGGGTGTTTTTTTGATCAAGAAAATAGCCATTCTGGCCCTCATTTTCAGTCAGAAACAAAGGGTATACATCTATATTTGCACATATTCAACTGTTGTTGGCAAGATTGCATACTGCAAGATTTGTGATTTATATTGAAAATGCTTTGGTGGTTTGTGTGTGGTGGGGATTTTTTGTGTGTTGTTCCCCCCTTGGACAAATTGATGATTATCAGTTAGTGAAAAATATTTGTGCATGTCAATGACTGTACATGCCATGACATGAGTAGACTCTCCCTCCTATCCCGCTCCTACAGGGTTGCATGGGATTTAAAGTCAGACTTAAGGGCAACTGCTTAAGGTAGAAGCTGCCTGTATTTTTTCTTTTGTAGAAAATGTGGTCAAGTGATTCAAGCTCAAAAAATTATTTTTCTTGTTGACTACTTTTTTTAAGCCTTTTGCTGTATCATTGAAATGGGAAGTGTCTGGAACTCAGCAAGTCTGGAATTTATACTTGGGAGGAAGGGAAAAGGTTAAAAGTAGAAACAGCTGATGAGGCAGGATGGCTCTGTAGAGAAAGCAGGAGGAAGAGAAATGTGAACATCTGTTAAAGCTATACAAAAGGCTGCTTTGGCTAAGTTCAGCCTGCAGTTCCTTTTGAATTCCTTCTTCAGTAGATGTCACCGCTATCAGTGACAAACACGGTGTAGGCCTTGGAGTATCATTAATTTGGGTAACAGAATGTAATAAAGAGGAAAACCAAGCAGTTCCATTTTATTTATTTTTTTAAGTTAAGCCAGTCTTCAGTACAACGTGCACTAAAAATAATAGATTTTGAAGATCTGATTTGCTATTGCAATTCCCCATTCTCTTCCCACTGACATTCCCTTTTACTGAGAAAATACTTACGCCAGAGGACTGCGAGTAGATGCAGTGTTCTGTCCACTGACTGAGTTTCATTCATTGCCTATGATGTAAATCGTGGTCATGCTGGGTTTTGTGCAGATCTCCACTGTCACAGCGTGGAGTCTGGGGACTCTGTGTAAGCTTCCACCACTTTTTTCCTCAAGCTAATATTCCATACACTCAAATTACTCTTGGTCCAGTACCGTTCTCCTCTCTTCCCACAGAAGAATTGTCAACGATGTTTAATAGCAGAACAACAACTTGGGAAGTGTTATTATTTAAAGAAACCTAGGAATGGATTTCCTTTATTATGTATTTCTTTTCCTTGTGTATTTAATAGCTCCCAGCTCTGAGAGGGATAGAACTTTGAGAATTGTATTTGTTTTGCGTCTCATCAGAACAGGTTATTAATTAGAGCAGCCTGACTTTCTCAGCAGTACTGCCTTCCCACCTCAGTCAGTGGACTACGTTGCTGTCCGTTCTTAAAAAAGTTTTTAATCTTCCTGTGAAAGTTCTTGTCCAAACTAACTGGAATAAATGTTGAGTAAGTGAATTATTGTATTGGTGCAAGAAACATTTTCCAGAAGTCCAAATAAGCATCTGAATTACTTTCATCCTGCATTTTGTAATTAAATTCAAAAGTAGGGATGTTTAGAAAAGCATGGGTTTTTCTCCCTATGTAGGTGTTTTGTAGTTAGTAACTGTGAGAAATGAGTGGAAAGCAAAAAGCAAATTGTAGACTTGATTTAATCTTTTATCTCCTGGGAAGAATTAATAATTTAGCACTGGATACTGGAACATTTGGTAGAAAATGACTACAAAATCACTACATATGAAAAGATTCGGACCATTAAAGGAATGGAGATAAGGGGTGACTTTTGTTATTGTGAAATGGAAATAATCATGGACTATGAATCAACGCAGATGAATTCTGCTTTTATTTATATTATATTGTATCTGTTAGATTAAAAAGTAAGCAAGGTTAAGTGAGGACAATATTTGAATATGTATTTTAAATTTCCCATCCAGCACTTGTTGTAGCAAAAGGATTTTTGGATCTATTATAGAGAAAACTATTTTGAGCTCTTGTATACATATATAGAGAAATATAGACTAAATTATGGTTGCTGTGTTCTACTTGATTGGTTTCTTTGCTTGTCCTGTGCACACCATTTCTGGGTTCTAGCCCTGTGCAGATGTGCTTTGGCATATTTTGCAGAGAGAAAATTACTCAATTTACAAACAAGTAGTTAATTCCAATTTCCTTAGAAGGCCAGTGAGGCTTTTACCTTCCTAGGTAGACAGAAATAAGTATAAATTAATGAAACTTGTGATAGGTTTGAATTAATCTTCCTGGCCCCCAGTTATCATGCAGAATTGAAATCATATTGCCTCTTTGCTAATTTAGATATCTCCATTTATATTTGGTTTTCAGTCAATCTTTAGTCCTTACACACACAAATTCAGATTTTTTTTTTTAGTTAGAAATGAATCTACTAATTTAGTAAGTCTACTGAATTATTAGTAGATTTTTACAGTTACCTACTCCCTTGTTCTCACTACGCATGGATTTTTCAGAGAAGCATTAGCTCGAACTGAGAATATATGCCATGTATGCTAATTGGTCTTCCTGTTGGTGTTTTAAGAGCCTTCAGAACAGTACATTTGAATTTCAATGTCTCACTGAATTACCTGTGCAATTTCCAGCAATCAGTGTTTGAGGATTGCATGCCAGTGGTAAAAATAGAGGGAAGATTACTGATACAGTTGTAGCCTGTGTTAAACAGTCACAACAGTAACTGATTTTTACAACACATTTTTTTATATTTGCATCAAGCTGTGATCTCCTATTTTGTAGTGAGTATATCCTACAAAATGCTGTTTATTGTATTACAGTTGTGTTAAGGGGACCCAGTCTCAGTTTAAAAGCAAAAGAGTAGTAGTTACAGAATTCATTCTTTTTGTGAATACAACTGGTTGGTTGATTACTTTAAGGGATAGGATTTTTGTAAAATTACCTCTGCTGGCCAGTGTGCTACTATCAGTTGTTTGTCATCCACCAGTCTCTTTTAGGACGTGACTGCTGGATAGGAAAAACTTCCAAAGACAAGAACAAGTGTCATCCAAGGGATAATGTGGCTTGGGTCAGGAGGCAGGTTTGCCTGTAGGTACTCGGCTCCTAACAGACCTCTTGAATCAATAGCAATGGGATCTTTGACTAGGTATCTGAGGGACCTGTGGAGTACGTGAGTTTTCTCTCTTAAGTAGCAGTGTATTGTTTCTAGTGAATTAATCTGTACAAGGGAACTAAACTCACTCGGATGTGGTCCCTTTTATTTTGGCCAATAACAACTTCATTAATGCTAGTACAGTGGGATATACTTAGATTTTGTTGTTTAGTTGTAATAACTTAATCTAAATGTGGAGAGGTCTTTTGCTACCATGTGAGCAGAAGAGAAGCTGTCATCTCAGTTGCAAGGTTGTCTTAGTGGGCTTCTCGGGATACTTGAGGACACAGTGAAATATTGCATGAGAAATCTCTTAGATGTTTCCCTTCATTTTGAGGGAGTTGTAACATCAGGGTTATGCTTAATAGATGGTCTGGGTGTTTAATAAACAAATCTCTATATTTTATGGTTCAGGTGCATTTTACACTTCAAGAATCAACTCCAAGAATAGTGTGCACTTTAAGATGACTATAGCTGTTTTGGGTGGTACTGTTTTCTTCAGACTACAGATACAGTAACTAATTCACAGCTACTGCAGACAGAAATTACTTTACAGCTTTCAATTAATTCTTGCATTGCCATTGTCATTCGTGCAATGTTGTAACTTCAAGATAAAGTGGCTACTTACTAGACCAGTTGTTCTAGAAATGGCAAAATCCAGTGTCGGCTGATATAAAGAGAACAGGGAATAATTGTGTGTGTGTGAAAGTGCCAGTCTATTTCAGAGGAAACTGAACTGCTGTTTGCTACGGTGGCCCAGAGGCAGAGATGTCAAGGAGTCAACCCCTATCTCAGGGCTAATTGCTGTGTATCTGCTAGAGCTGACACCAGCTACCTGAGATGAACCCTAGGGAGAATTACTGGTAGTTGAAGCAATTGGGAGGCAGCAGCACAGGAAAAACCTGCTGCTGGAATGCACTGCCGGTGAATTGAGTGCATTTTTTTTCACATCATGTCATACACCTCCATGTATCTCACATGGCATCACTATGTGTGAATAAAAACTGAGGGGGCCTCCATTGATTTGTTTTAATTCAGAGAGAAAACACAAAGTCTTATATCAGTTTTGGCTTTCATGAATTACTAAATTTCTTCCTACTTTTTTTCCATTGCAGTTTGAGTTCATTTGACTACAATATAATTCACTTCACTGCATATAAAAATGACCAAAAGCTGGATCACAGTTTTCCTGTTCTTCCTATTGGTTACTATGGTGAGTCTTATGATTTTTTTAACATCCCTTCCAGTTTTAACGTGTGTACAGTATACCATAGGAATTATTAATAAAGAAATTCAGAAACCACTAATCTTGTGTTCAGATATGGTTTCTGCATAGTGGGATCTTCCTTTACCTTCTGTTCTCCTCCTAATTCCTGTGGTAAAGGAACAGAAATAGTATTTACCTCTGCGGAACCCAGCATATTCTTTGCTGGCGGATAACCGTCCAGTAACGGTTGACATGTAACGTATAAGCAGTAGTCTGAAGACCCCAGGAAGAGTGGAGGAGACTTCCAATTCAGATTCAGAGGGCATCCTTGACCTTGTAATTTCACTCTTTGTATGACAGTGGGTACAGTATTTCAATCTGCAGCTTTGTTTTTCTGTGAAGTTTAGTAGCTTCCCATAAAATACTTAAGTTCTTTTAAAAATGTGGTTAAGAGGCTCAAGTTTCAATCAAGATCCACTTTCTACAGTGTTGTCTTGGGGTTTTTTTGGGTAGTGGTTTGTGTGTTTTGTGGTTGTTTTTTTTTTTTTTTTTATATATATAAAAGTGGATGTTTTGTCTTTTGAATACCTTTTTGTATTCTGAGGGTTGACTCTATGGTTCACGAGACTATAGAGAAACCAAATAGCTCTAAAGAAGGGAAAAGCTTCAGTGCAGAATATATGGAAAGTCTCTTTTCATAAAGCATCATTTTGGCCTGATTCAAATGCCTTTTAGACTAATGTAACTTCGATGTGTTTTACTGAATTTTGCAAAAGCTGTTTATGTGCTTCTGACTATTTCAGTGCTGTGTTTGCATCTTTCTATTATTATTTGCGTATCTTTCAGATAGTTACTCCCCCACGCTCATACAAGAGTTATTTGTCAAGATTCAGTAGTAAGAATTGCTAAATTAACCAGAAAAAACACAAAATCACATTGTCAGTAATAAGATTTGAAGACCATTTTCCTTCAGTAATATAATATTTGAAATACAATATTTAAAAAAATTGAAGTTTAGGAAGTTTATACTGGAGTTTGTACGTGACTTGCTTAAAAAAAAGTCTTTTTCCTCCTAGTTTTTTGCCACTGCGATACCACCTGAAGGGCATCAGAATATGACGGAGGACTTGACTCAACTGAGTGTTACACGGAATAAAATTATGACAGCACAGTATGAATGCTACCAGAAAATTATGCAAGATCCTATTCATAGGAAGGAAGGTAGAGATTATTTTCTTAAAAGGTTTTACAGAGGCCGGTAGATACAATTGCAGTAATTCAGGATCCTTTATTTATATTGATTTCTTGCCTCGGTAGCAATTATTTTCCTGGCTGTAACTGTATTTGTACAATTTTTTAAGAAACATCTCTTTGGGATTCAACAAGATGAAGAAATGTTATATTACTTGCCCGTAGCACCACTTCTTGTATAACACAAAGCTTTTTCTTTCTGATGAGATAAAAAAATGTTAACTTAAATAGATATCCAGATTAAAAGCGATGACTAATTAAGCTTACCACTTAATTTCATGCTCTTATAATACCTCTGTCTCCCTGGTTGCATCTGCCTTTAAAAATTGTAAGTATCTTGATACACATAATTTCACTGCCTTGAGGGTTGTGTTAGTATCATTAATACTCTTCCTGATAAGTCACTCAGAGCTAACCTCAGTTACTATTGCTGTATTCCCTGTTTCTTCCTTTACAACTTCTGGACATATAGAATGGCTTTTGAGGCAGAAGAGGTAATTGTACTCTTTTACAATGAGTTGTTTTTCTCTTCTGAAATTATTCTTTGGAGAGACTGAGCATCCTGAGGTCAGTGACGGATACAAGTATGACAGTGGAAGCTTATGTCCATCCTGGGGCATCACACCTTCAGAAGGATCTGGACAAAGTGGAAAATCTAAAGATGAGAAGAGGAGGAATTACGTGATGTTCGAAAAGTGCAGCATTTGAGATTTGGGGGTTATTATTAAGTCCTAAAAAGAAAACTAAAGGAAGATACTAAAGACATCTTCTTCAAATTTGTAGAGAGGGTCAGTCATTCTGCATGCCTTTTGGGGAAGGATTTGTTTACAAAACCTCAGCTTGTTCTCAAAGGAGGTTTATTTTTGATGTTAAAATTTGCGTGAATGCAATGAGGCATTGAAACAGGCTCTTGAGTAGATTCCCTCTCCCTGGAGCACTTACAGAAGTGATCACTGCAGTCTCAGCTCTGCCTGAGACAGAGGAGCTGTGGCTGCCCCCACCCAGGCTTTCTGATGGCTTCTAGAATACCACTGTGTTTGCAGTGAACTAGTAAACATATGTTTAAACATGGAAATAAATTCAGTAAAATGGCCTTTGCAAGCTGAAGCTTTTTGTTCATGTTCATTACTTGGTCTGGATTGATCTAGGTTGTGGTGGTTTTTTTTTTTTTTTGCTGACTGTGCTCTAGATCTGAAGTTTGTAAATTGTAGATTTAGACCATTTAATGGTGAATGATGCTACATTTTAAAATGTGTTCAAAGAAATGTACGTATAAGGAACTGTTTCTATTAAGTAGAGTTTTGCTAAATCTTATGTTTCTATTTTCTTTTTTTCTCATTGCTGCAAATGAGAAACCTTATGCAGTCTCATGTCTTGCTTTTGAAAGACTACTATGAAAAAAGGGTCGTTATTTTATTAGCAGGTGTCTTGTTTGCAGGTCCTTACTGTAACAGGACATGGGATGGCTGGTTGTGCTGGAGTGATGTTGCTGCCGGAACTGTGTCAGTACAGCGTTGTCCTGACTACTTTCAGGATTTCAACCCATCAGGTAAGTTTGCATGGGCTTCTGCATCAACATATGTCTTAATAAAACAAGGTTTTGGGTGTCTGATGCCTCCTGTTTGCCCCACTCAAATCACTAATGCTCCAGAATTTTGGTAGCTCCAAACCCATTATTTGCACTTTCCCTTTATCACGTAGAAAACTGACAGGCTATCTATTTTTTCCTGAAATAGTTCCTTGAGAGATTTTGTAGATTAGGAAAAAGGAAGTTAGATCACCATTTTTTCCTTTTAGAGATGAACTTCTTTCTCTCTGACTGACAAGCAGAAATATGACTTATTATCTCAGTTTAGCGGTTGAAGTCAACAGGAGTTGTCCGAAGTGCATATTTTCATACTTCTGTAGGCTGACCCTGGCATCAGTGAGCATATGGAAAATGTCATAGAATTCCACTCTTGTCTCTTTCTACTGCATTTGGTATTTCCCAGGGTCCTTTCATGCCTCTCTTTGTTTGACGATAGAAATCGTTATGTGGTCCCAGAAATTTTCCAGTTTGGCTCTTGAGCAGATTCTCTATTTTTATTATTTTTGCTGCCTGTCCAACCCTAATTTACAGTAGTTGGATGTTAAACTTCAGTTTAGATTGGATGTTAAACAAGCCATTCAAATATTCTTGTCACTTCATCTGGTAGTTCTCTGACAGTTAGCTTGGTATATTTTGGTACTTAGAGGATGGGAGGAAGGGAAATCTATTTGTTTTCTTAAGAAAAACACATCATCAGTTCCCCTTGCCAAGCAAAAGCAATGGCCTCTAGTTTCTTAGAATTCATAGTAACAAGCAAAGCCTCTCTAGTTGTATTAATAAAGCTGTCACTTGTTTGCCGATCTTTCGTCATGAAATACTAGGCATCAGGAAGTAGAACTTCAGTGCTGACTGGTTTGTTTTTCTTTTTTGTCTTTCTTTCCATCTACTTGGACTGTAGAAAAAGTTACGAAGATCTGTGATCCGAGTGGGAATTGGTTTAGGCACCCAGAAAGCAACAGGACGTGGACAAACTATACCCAGTGTAACATCTATACGCACGAAAAAGTGAAGGTAGGAAAGGAATGTATGCAGTGCTTTCCTGCTTACCCATGTCATGAAAGTGATCTGAAAAATTACACGTTTTAAAACTTGAATGGCAGCAGAGGTGATGCAATATCAAAATGCAAAAAGAAGCAGCATATTGGATTAAAAGGATGAATTGTGCAAAACAGGGTACTCTCACTTTTAGCCTGAAGAAAAGGAGGCTGAGGGGAGACCTGAGAGCTCTCTACAGCTCCCTGAAAGGAGGTTGTAGGGAGGCGGGTGCTGGTCTGTTCTCCCGGGTAACTGGTGACAAGAGGAAATGGCCTCAAGTTGCGACAGGGGAGGTTTAGGTTGGATATTAGGAAAAACTTCTTCACTGAAAGAGTGGTCAGGCACTGGAACAGGCTGCCCAGGGCAGTGGTGCAGTCACCGTCCCTGGAGGTGTTCAAGGAACATGCAGACGTGGCACCTGAGGACATGGTCTCCTGAGTACGGTAGTGTTGGGCAATTTTGAGGTAGGCTCCAAGTTCTGCAGAACTGCAGGAGGTTTGCGTATCTCTGGAAATTGTGCTGGGTTTATCTCATAAACTCATAGTGACAGATTTTCCGCAGGTGTGCAACTACAGTTTTACTTGGGATTAATCCATGTCCAGGGCAGATTTAAGTAGAGTTTGGTTGGACTGTGTTTGTGCTTGGGTTTTTTTTTTCTCCCAGTGTGAAAAGCAGACCTAATCTTTTCTTTTTTACCAAAGTGCAGGAAAGCTGTCGTTGAGTGGATTCACTACTGAATCTTTGGAGGCCAAACAGAAGCAAACAGTGAGAAGTGTTAGATAGTGTTTGTTTCTCCTTGTGATCCCTTCCCATTCTGTCTTGTGTCCTGGCCCCCAGTTTTTGAGATATTAAGGTGCTCACATGAATGCAAAACCTATACTTCAAGTTTATTTAAATAAAATTTTGCAAGAATCCAAAATTAGCCCAGGCCAGGCAGAAAAATGCTTTGAGAGAGTTATTTTCTGTACATCTAAGGTAGACTCTATGCACACATGTACCCGTGTGAGTGTATGTGTATTTTTAAAGACTTCTCTTTATCTGGAAGTTGCCCATCCATTGGCAGCTGTACAAAAATAAATCTTAAAAACCTGGTACACCTCCAAGTGCTCTCCTTCTGAGATACTCTGTGGTATGGGAGGGTGTACTGGGCAAAATTACATGTTTCCTCCATGCCCCTCCCAACTGTCTGGTCATTAGTATTCTTTATGGTTATGAAGCATTCAGTCATGGGAAGCAGCAGTAAATGGACACTGTAATGCTCAAGAAGTAGGAATATAAAAAGCTGATGAGGATAAGACCATAAATTAATCAGGACCTCATGGAAAAGAGCTCAATTATAGCAGATTGTGTCAAGAGTACAGACATCTAGTAGGGGTTCTAACTGTCTGCATCATTGCTGTCAAGAGTACTCCAGGGTATTTACCTAGAAACTCTGTTGAGAAAAGTTGGCAATAGATGATAATAAGGTATTGGTTTTTCTCAAATCATGAGACATTGAATATGTTGATGCAGTTTAATTCTACTAGAAGAGATACTGTAATTCATTGATTCTTTCTAATTCTAAGTTGGAAACAGAAAATATTATTTAGCTAGGAGCAGATCCAAGCAGGTCCTTCTTTATGGTAATGAGCTGGTTTTCCTCAGGCTGTTTTGCCAGCATATTTCAACTCTGTCATGCATCAGAAGCCATTGTTTAAATGGATTCATAGCTCTGAAGAAAGCCTTACGGCTTGCTGCAGTTCTATGTGTGGTTGTATTAAACATTATCTTTTCACGCTGCTGAGAAGGGGGATTAGATAATGCACAATAAAGCTGACTGTTGTGCATTGTTCAGTTCTCATTGTCACTGCCCTCATCAGCAGTCCCTGCAATACTGCTGTGCCGTGCCACTTGGAAATTGGGCGGAAATCTAAATCCTTAGCGTGCTCCTTTACTTACATTGGTCACTGAACAAGGTGGTGATGTGGATATGGACCTGTGACAGAAAGGCTGTCATTATGTAGAGCCCATCTTTAGCATTTCAGGGATAACCCTTGGTTTATCTCCCAGATTTCTATGAAAGTTTCACTTAAACCTATTGCATTGCCTTTTTTTTTTTTATGTTATCTCATTTAAAAAATAACGATAATTTGAAAAATTCTGACATGTACCAAGAGGTAGTTTTGTCTTATCTTCTAACCTTCTTAAAGCTTCACCTGGAGTCTTTTTATCTTATTTCAAAAGCCAATATACGTAGCAGGCTGCACGTAGTCCATCTTAAATTGGAATAATAAGTTCAGAGGATACATATAGTTTAAAATACATGGGAATTTGCATGAATGCTCCAATTCTTCCTATGTGATCCAGATCGTTATGCTTTATTGTGATAGTATAAGGTTCATCCTGAAAATCTTCATTTCCTTATGTGCAAAATGATAATCTTACCTTTAATGCAACAAGAGAAATTTTGTGAGGCACATTCCAGGACTGAAATCAGGGGTTTGTTATTGGTGGAATTTAATATATTTATTAATTCAAATAATAATAACATGTTGTATATATTCCAAATATTAATTTCCTAGTTCCTCATTTATACCTTCTTTATCTGCCCAGCTTCTCATAACGCTAAAATTTTGTTATAGGTTTATTTAACAAGACTGTTTAGTCTTCGCTATTTTTGGGTCAGTGTTAATTTTTTTCACGTCCTTCCTTAAATTCAAATGAAAACTAAATTTCCAATATCATAATCACAGCTTGCTTTGTAGGAAGTATCTTTAAATTGTAAGGGAAAAAAAAAAACCCCTCTGAGAAAAAAAATACATTAATTCATATAGGAGGTCCTACTTAAGGTATATGTGAATAATGAATCAAGCCTCAGACACGAATGCACCTAGGACAGTAGCATAAATAGTCAGATTTATGTAAATACTCAAAAAAATAGCACATACTAGAAACCGGATGTTTCAACAGGTAAGATGTAAATCCTAGTGTTTTCAATGAACCTGTTGTGTGCCCTACAGAAAGCCATTTTAGTAAATTGTTGATTTGCAGGATTATGGACTTGGCTTATTGTTATCTGTAAAGTTTGTATTTTCTTAATCCTAGTGCAGTCATTTTGTATCAGAAGAGATGTCTAAGTGTGTGCTTTATCAGCAATAGTTCTGTATGCATCACAGGTGCTTGGCTTTGTTCTTGTATTGCAGACTGCTCTGAATTTGTACTACCTGGCCATCATCGGACATGGTCTTTCAATTGCATCACTTCTGATTTCTCTTGGCATATTCTTTTATTTTAAGTAAGTATATTTAAAATCCTTTACCAAATACTGGTGGTTGCCACAAACCTAGTTTCACTACTTCAAACACCAGCCATTCTAATTAAATTAGATGGAGGAAGAAGGTGAAGAAAGTCAGTATATTGTTTTGGCATTGAACGAAATAAAGTTTTAGGTTTCTTTTCTCAGAAACCTAAAATCCCAAATATGCAAACCGACATTGTCAAATATATTGAAAAGTAAAATGGGAAAATAGAAAAATTATGGCTTGTTTGGTTTTGGGGTTTTTTTTTAGTGGTTGGCTGGGTGGGGGGAGGGTGTTTAATTGTTATTAGTTGTTTTCCCACTATAAGTTACAGTGTGGGTATGCCAAGCATGAGTCAAACTAAAGAGCAAATGGAAACCAAAATGCTGATGACACGTGATAGGTACAGTAACATGCCGAAGTAGGTAGCCACACCATTTAATTAACTGTAAAGAAAGTAAGACTAAGAGATAGAGTAGGAATGGGAATAATAAGAACAATCCTTTTTTTTATTATTCACCATATTATCCACTGTCTATCAGTTATTATGTTACTTTCCTGAAAGCTTGAGCAGTGTATCACTGCTGTCACAGCAACTTGTAATGTAACACACAGGTCGTTTAAACTGGTCTTCTTATTACTTCACATTCTGTGAACTTTTCTTTCCCATGAAAGACACTTTTAATTGTGAAGAAGCAGATGAGGCTTAATAGAAGGATGAAACCAGGAGCACTGCCACGTGAGCAGAGCTGAGAGGGACGGACTGTTATCTCTGCCAGATGCCGCACTGCACGGCATAGGCTTGCCGTGGTAACTGGCACTAGTCATCATTCCTGCATCATTTTTCATTGGATATATAGATTTGTTCTACTGTCTTACCCATTTCTTACCACTATACCCTACTGTATCGCTCCGTCTTTTTTTTTTTCCCAACTTGGAAATACGGATAGCACACACCAGCAACTGTGGGGCTCGCTCAGATTTTGCTTTCCTCATGCTCTGGATTTAGATTAGGTAGGGGTAGCAGTTATCTGATAAAAGTACCCTTTCAGTCACATTTGGCTGAATATAGTGTTTCTGATTTAGATATGCGTTATTTACCCAGGTTCTGGGACATCATTTCTACCAACCCCCAGCAAACCAGGGTGTTTCAACTTTGTAGCCTCTCTTTATGAAATCCAATATCCAAGATGACTTTTCAGCTTTTTCTGACTTCATGAGGGCAGACCAAAACATTTCTGATTTTTAATCAGTTTATTTGCATATGACCTGTAAAAACAATGCTTACTATTTCCAAATTAATTTTCCCTGCACAAAACCAACATGTGAAATGGCTGAGTCCTTGTAAGAAGCTTGATTTTGCATAAAAAAGGGCTATACTCTTGCTATAAATGTCACAAGAAGTTTAACAGACTAAATACTTAATGTGACATGAAAAATGTTTTGACGTAGACTGCTCAGGAGCAAACAAAAAGATTTGGAACACAATATGAATGTAAAAGTTCGGTGACAGCAAAGCATGGTTTTTCTGTACTATGGTACGAAACCCAAGCCAGTTTCGTCTTGGCTTGTGGCACTTTCAGCAAAGCAGGTGATCTGCTTTGCTACCATCCTAACTGCTGTTTGTCTAACCCTCCAGGGATTGTTTTTCTCCCTCTGGTAGAAATATCATCTCTTCTCAGAGAGCCACATGGAATTATTCCAGACCCACAAACCACAATTTCTAGAACGTGGTTATGTTGGGATATAAAGGAAATTACAGAATTTAAAGGAAGCTAAAGAAAGTCCTCTACAAGCTGTTCTCTTGGGATGTTCAGTTCCTCTAATGTATTTTTAGCACCAGAAGGGTATTTAAGGATCTAGATTAATACTAGGATGTATTATGTATCGGCTGAAGCTTGTATAATTATTCATAGCTTTAACAGGTGGACTTTTTTTTTTTTTTTTTGCTATTTTGTGGGGGTGCCTTTGAATTTGTCATGTTTCCAAAAAATTTATTCTGCTGGTCAATTGATAGTTTCCAGACAATGCTTGCTGACCATTAGGCTTGATAAAAAATGTGGTACTTTTCTCCATAGGAAAAATGACTGTTTTTTCAAATATCTTAAACTTTTTGAGATTAAAATGTTTCTGTCCATTTCATTTTTTCATATTATATATTACATATATTTTCATATTAAATTCTGTTTTTTCTTAAAAAAATTGTCTCACTGGAAATACTTGTCCAGTGTGTGACTTGTGTTCCCCAGGTGGATTGGAGTTGTAGGTTTAATAACAGATAGTGGGCTATAAACTCGGAACTCGAGTCTTCCTCAAAAATTCATCTAAACACGTAAAAGTCCTGCAGTGACTCTGCTTCTTTGTTCTGTTACATGCTCGAAACCATACATGTGTTTATTATAAATCTTTTGTTTAAATAGTTGTATGGCTTTCATAAAGAAAGCAAGGCAAAAGAAACCTTAACAGAACAATGAATTCCAAGAAAGGAGGCTTATAATTTGAAAGGTGTCCCCCCTAACCCCAAACGAAAAAGAAACAAAAAGTTCCCCACCTGAAATAAAGAAGTTGGTCAGGCATCATGTCAGATCACGTGACGGCGCTCACAGCGGATAGCAACACTACGCTTAGAGCGGGCAAACCACCAGGTCACAGACTGCCAGTGGCAGGAGCTTCCTATCCTCACTTTGTTACTTTCAGCTGGAGGAATACTTCCCCTTATGTGCGTATGTGGATCTCGCTGGTTGCATTTTACAGTATTTAAATACATCCAAAAAATTGGACCCCAAACCACGTCTGGGTACTTTTGAAAAAGTTACCTTTCTTCTGCTGGAGAAATATTGGAGAAATGAATTTTTCCCAAATGCTCAGGACATGCAGGAGTCAAAATAGGAAGGGAAATAGGTAATTTAGCAGGAGGTCTGTTTTTATTTTATTGCACAGGGTTTAATCTGGGAGCAGATAATTCAAATGTTTTTAGAATGTAATTATGAGAATGAAATGATTAAAGGATATTATGTCATTAAGAAAAACAATCAGAAAAAGGAATATAGGAAGGGTAACAGAAGGGGGAGGGTGGGGAGGCTAAAGAAAAAATAATTTTATTACCAACACCAGCTTTTTTTTTAAATGTCATCCGTCTGGCTTTCTTGTTTCTTGTCCGGTGATCCTTTCAATCCTTTTATGCATGGGTGGAGGTGGGTGTGGATGGGTGTGTTTGAATATTCAACAGGAACAGCTGCTGGATGACCCCGAGAGATGGCCCCATTAGCTGTACGTGCCTTTCCTTGCCTGTGCATTGAATCCTAACAATAAGCAGACAGAATTTCAGGACTTGTTTACATAAAGCCCTTAGCTAGAATCTAGTGTTGCCTCTATTTTCATATACAAACCATTAGCAAAAAAGACAAAACAGGACAAATTCAAAGAAGACAAAAATGGCATATTATAATAACCAAAGCTTTGTGTCTTTTGGGCATTAAATCCAAAGACAAAATAAAATTTAAAAAAGCCTAATGGAATACACTTTTACATTTAATTCATATCCACAGCTGTCTTTTGTGGTTTGGACCCTTTTTTTTTTTTTTTTTTTCCTGGCAAAAAACACTTGGCAAACAGAGATTCATGTAGGGTAGCTCCCTGTGCTGCATGGCAGCACTAGTTTCTAGAGTGGTTTCCTTCCCCCCACGTTTGGTGACCTGAGGCTCCAAGGCTTAGTGTGCAGAAACTGCCCAATTCACGGTACTGCACTGTGCAGATCTGAACCTGCTGACTTACTCCATGTGTCTGTGGGATGCTTCATATGCTCCTCTTGTGACAGTTGCAAGGAATGGAACCAAGCACTGCAGTCTTCTCTATAGCCAGTTTCTTGTTTGGTCTATTATGTTATCAACAGATTTCATTATACTCCTCCAGTTTTGGTGATTATTCCGTATCTGCATTTCTCTGTTAATATATAAAGTTATTCTCCCTCCTGGTCTCCCAAATTAAAAATTAATCACCATTGTCCATACCTGACCTTATTTTTCCTCGCATGCTACTTGAAAAGGGTAGAAAACTTGATTTTTTTGTGTGTGACAATTTAGACTTGTCCCGAGCTGACCTTGCTGATGTATTTCTGATGTGTCTCGCAGTGAGGAGCAGTTGCACGTGTTAAGTGACAGATTGCCCTCCTCCAGGTAGTCGTTTCACGCTGCCAATGAACGGCACCCCGCGTTGCTGGCTATAGAAGGAGGTGGTAGGTGCAGCTGTAGAGCACAGGCTCTTTACAGCCCAGGCTTCAGCAGAGGCTTTCTGTGAAGTAACCCAAGAGCGTTTCCTGAGAGCGACCACAGTGCTGCAGTCCTTATCACTTCTCTTTCCTTATCACCTCTTCTTGGGAGGTGTTTCCCTGAGCAGCACTCGCCCTGCATGCCAACCCTGCTCCTGACTGCCAGCACTGGCGTGCTGTATGACCGATCCAGTTGGCTTGCTCATGTGTGCTGCGCACC
This sequence comes from Eurypyga helias, assembly GCF_000690775.1. Classification (NCBI taxonomy): domain Eukaryota; kingdom Metazoa; phylum Chordata; class Aves; order Eurypygiformes; family Eurypygidae; genus Eurypyga; species Eurypyga helias. The sequence goes on along the minus strand of NW_010253291.1, from coordinate 20,296 downwards.
CCCACCTTACATCCAAAAGGGTCTCTTTTACTCAGCTTTTGTCAACCGATCATCTGCTTTCATAAAAAATGGATGTTACTTTCTTTTTGAGCATTAATATCCCTATCTCCTGTATATCCATCCACATGGGCTTTTTATCTTCTGTGTTGGGCTGTATAGCTGAATTTCTTTGGAAAATCTTGAATGAGAAGCACTCCTACTTCTTGGAATGATACTAAGTTAAACCTGTTTTCTTGAGAATTGCAGATAAACAGAAATTTGGTGCAACTGTGTTCAACTTTCTGTATTACTTATTATCTAATCCTGTCAAAAGATACTTTTCTCTTTAATTTTATTGGCAGATTAAAAGAAAACCTTGAAAATTAACACAATTAAATGCAGTTATATATTTCTATAATTGTATTTGATATAGTTAGTTATATATAAAAGTCAAAGTAATATTTGTGTTATTATCCTTACTATAGGATTAAGGAAAAAAATTACAGGAATGTGAGTAAAAATTATCCTCAAAAATTCTTAGCAGGTAAATGGATATGTAGAGTAACACAGCTTCTTCCAGCTCAGGTGTGATAGTTAATTGTGATAGTTAAATTCTTCGGGTACTAAGAAATAAAAAGGTATCAGTCTTCTGAAACATGTTATATTATTGCTATTTAAATAATTTTTAGATAGCCACTACATAGTGGGCCCTTCATTGTAAACATAGTGGCACTGAACGTACTTGCTTTGCCTCCTGTTGTCCAAAAAACGGAGATGAAGGGAAGGTGTTACCTTTCACATCGTTCTATTAAATTTGGATTGGAGCTGAAGGAAAGGGTTGATGTAAGATTCGTAATAACACAGAGAACTCTAGTATTTCAAAATTTCAGAGTTGTCCCCAAGTACACATAGTTGTCCCCCCGTGTATTCATTTGTTCTCATTTCTCTTTTCTAGGAGTTTGAGCTGCCAAAGGATTACCCTGCATAAAAATCTGTTTTTCTCTTTTGTTTGCAACTCTGTTGTAACAATAATTTCACTGACTGCAGTTGCCAACAATCAGGAGTTAGTTGCAACTAATCCAGTAAGTAAAAGACTATCTGGCAGCCTTGATGATTTGTTTGTGTAAAACGCAGCAGAGGTAAATGGGACACATGTACTTGATGAAGCACTGTATACAGGGAGGTTGAAATGTTCAGTAATGACGTAGCCACGTTTCGTAGTACAACAGATGTCAAACAATGATTTGAGCATTTCACGTTTGAGGTTTCAAAACAGTAAAAACCCCTTAAGGAACAGAACAGGCTGAACTGCTCTTCTGAATTTGTACAGATCACTTATGCACTGAAACAACTGCAAGAAAGTACCCTGTTCTAGGTGGTGTCAGTGAGGTCATGACAGTTGAATTCACCGAGGAAGGGCAGGGAAGAAAGCTTTGGAGTGTGTTTTGGATGTCAGCTACTTCCCTATGGCTTTAATTTTGCCATCTCCAGTTTGAAGTGAGAAGAATTTTTTTCTTTTGTGAAGAGGAATAAAGCTGACCCTTATATTCCAAAAGCGAAAAGCAAAATAAAAACGCTGTCCATTCAGGTCTGATTTATCTCTCTCATTTCCTGATAATACTGGGGTAAGTGTGAATCAGTAGCCTCTCCCAAAAGGCTATGAGTTATAGCAACAGAAGAGCCTGAAAATGAAATACATAAACAAACAAATCCCTAACTATGGCTTTATTTTTATTTAGATCTGAAAGATAAATTTAAATTCCATGAAAGTTAGGGCAAAATTCCAGGAGCTGAATTAAGTACAAGGATAAATTCTTTCTCCTGTAAAATCTCATCAGAGTGCTGGGGTGTAGGCTTGAGAGAGCTGCTAATGATGATCGTTAAGTGAGTTAGGTAGCAGAACAGGGGAAAACATTATTGATCTTTGGTTTGTTTTAAGCAAAATGCCAGAAATAGATCGATGAAACACTCAGCAATTTCAGAAGTGTGTGGGGGGGAAGGATCTGAATGGTGTCTGAATTTGCAAGTTAACTATTGCTCTTTTTCCACAGCTTCACATTTTAGTCTTCACATGTGGTGGGCTGACCTTGGCTGGATGCTGGGTAGAGACAAGGGCAGGGAGGGATCACTCACCAATTACTGTCATGGGAAAAACAGACTCAACTTGGTGAAAATTAATTTAATTTATTGCCCATTGAATCAGAGTGGGATAATGAGAAATGAAAATTTTTTTTTTTTTTAAACCCCTTCCCCCACCCCTCCCTTTTCCCGGGCTCAGCTTTGCTCCCCATTTCTCTCCCTCCTCCCCTCCAGCGGTGCAGGGGGACAGGGAATGGGGGTTGTGGTTGGTCCATCACAGGGTGTCTCTGCTGCTCCTTCCTCCTCAGGGGAGGATCCTCACACCCTGCCCCTGCTCCAGTGTGGGGTCCCTCCCATGGGAGACAGTCCTTCACCAACTGCTCCAGTGTGGGTCCTTCCCACGGGCTGCAGTTTTTCACATGTTCACTTCTGTTGTGATTGGTAAAATTGAGAAGGAATGTTTAAAAAAAAATGTAATTGTAGTGGAAAACGGAAAGAAAAAAAAAAACCACCAACAAAAACCCCACCACATTAAAATCTGATTCAAGCAGTATTTTTTTCCATTTTGCAAATAAAGGTCTGAGGTTTTTGCAACCTAAAAATATATATTGTATTCTGCTTTTTTTCTACAGGTTAGCTGCAAAGTGTCACAGTTCATCTACCTGTACCTAATGGGTTGCAACTACTTTTGGATGCTGTGTGAAGGCATTTACCTGCACACTCTCATTGTGGTGGCTGTTTTTGCTGAGAAACAACACTTGATGTGGTACTACCTTCTTGGCTGGGGTATGCAATTTCCTGTTCTGTATTTCCAGGCCAATGTGATCTCTTACTCCTTTTAATGAGAACTGGAACCTCTGTCCCTCGGCTTCTCTGAGCTGGTAGCTTTAAACAATGGTGGCAACGCCCGCTGCTTTGTCTGCAGTGTTTCAACAGGCTTAGAAATGTTAGCGGGGGAAGTTGTATGTACCTCTATCTTTGCTGAAAGAGAGATTATGCGTTTCTGGAGTCAGGAAGGGACTCCTCCTTTGTATAGGGAAAATAGTCTCCTATTATAAAAAAGACATTAAGAAGTAATTATTCATTGGTCCTCATCTCGGAGATGTTTATTCAGGAATGAATGTTTGTTTTCAGAGAAGTCTGCCATGTCGAGGGTGGAGGGTCAGAACTGAGTTAGAGATGGCCAAGGATTTATTTTTCCAGCAGCTCCATTTGACCTGTATTGTTCACTAAGCAAATACAGAATAGCTGCAGCTGAAGGTCTCAAGTAATATCGGTATCAAAACTAACAAGCCAAACCTACTCACTTCAGATAATGCACCCAGCACATTCACAAGGGCAAGCGAGGGCTTTCTCCTCCGCTTCGAGGCATTGGTACATCAGGCTACAACATGACTTGGCACCTGGTGTCGCTAGCTGCCCCGCTACCGGCACAGCTGGGATTGGGGCAAAAGGGGTTCAGCAACCCCTGAAAAACGGGTACCGCCCCGGTGTCGCAGTCACAGAGTGGTAGGGGTTGGAAGGGACCTCTAAAGATCATGTACTCCAACCCCTCCTGCCAGAGCAGGATCACCTGGAGTAGATCATACAGGAACAATTCCAGGCAGCTTTGGAAAGTCTCTAGGGAAGGAGACTCCACCACCTCAGAGGGCAGCCTGTTCAGTGCTGTCACCCTCACAGGGAAGGAGTGTTTCCTCATGTTCAGGCTGAACCTTCTGTTTTCCAGTTTATGGTCATATGGTCAAGGACCCAAGATAACTAATCGGTTTGTTCTTTTTAAATTTTGAATTCCGCCTGATTTCCAGAGTCTGTTTCCAAATGTATTTTGCAGGTGGCCTTGCTTTCTGAATACCCAGCAAGTGTCAGTGAGGGCGTGAGCAGCATTGCTAATCATAGTTAATGCTACTGTCACGTATTCAATCACCTTTAAATATTACTTACCTATTTAACGTTATTGCAGGTTGCAGTCTGGAAAATGTTTCTGATATTGAAGCTTGATTGTTGCATCCTAAAATGTTATAATTTGATTTGCCTTTTCTTTCTGCATGTTGGTATGAATTTCCGGGCAAGACAGTGGGAATAAGGTTTCTTCCACCCCTCAGAAAGAAATCTGGGAACGTAGGAACAGAATTGGTCCCTGTTGCTTTATTTGCTCTGTAGGCATATGGTTTGGATGAGGTGAAAATACAGAAGATTCCTGCAAGAGATGCAGGTTTACTTAGCTATTGGCCATTGCTTTTTCTTCCCAGGTTTTCCGCTGATCCCTGCCTGCATCCATGCCGTTGCTAGAAGTTTGTATTATAATGACAAGTAAGTAGCATCTCAGCTTGCTTTGCAGAACTTGTGTATTTTCTTTAAGGGGGGATGGGGAGGGGAGAAAGGAATACAGCAGATAATAAGATGCCAAATATTTTTTTCTTTTCCTGTTTGTTTTCTCTAGTTGTTGGATCAGCTCTGATACTCATCTGCTGTACATCATCCATGGCCCCATTTGTGCTGCTCTGCTGGTAGGCATTTTTCAGATAATAATTTGTTTTTCCTGTTTTCTGGCTGTTCTTCTTGGGCTTAGAAAGTTGGTAAGAGCCTAAAGCTAGTATTGAGAAGTCACTGTCATTCCCAGGACTCTCGCTTAACCCAGCAGGTGCCTCAGAGACACAGGATTGGCCTTGCTCAGGGTTGTGCCCTTGGTCCATTGAGAAATTCAGGTTTTGTGATGTTGATTATCATCCCACTTAAGTGCTGGTGGTGAGGAAAGACTAGATACTACCTGGAGTACTGGAGGGCCATGCTCAAATTGTTCCCTTCGCTGAGAATGCTTTCTACCTGCCCAGGCCATTTGCCAGGTTGTCCCTACTCTGAGCATCACTGTGTCGTGGTGGTTGAACAGGTACCAGACTGGACCCCACCGAGGTTCAGAAAGAAGGCTGGTGAATGTCAGTGCTGACTGTGCATGGGAACACAGGATGGAGAGAAACCAGAGCAGGGCCTGGGAAAGAACCAGTGGAAATAGTTCTGCAAGTATAGTTCTGTGACTGACCCTGTTCTGGTATGAATCTGTCAATCAGCTCCTCTGCTTCATTAGTCCTCATGAACTCTTAGAGCGCAGGCCCCTGTCTTACACTCAGAGTTAGTGGCAGCTCTGTTACACAGATGTGTTCTTCTGAAGTCAGGAAATTGTAGGTAACTTTTGCTCAAGACTCCACGGTATAAAACTCAGGGTTGTACTTCAGTTATTCTAGGACTGAATTTGACCTATGACATTCAGTCAGTACACTATTGCTGAACAGAAATAGGTGTGTAATAAAAGAAAATACTAATATGTACCTACTTACACAGCTATCCACATAATTAATATCTCCGAATGCATCGTGCACAGAACGCTGCAGTGTAGAGGCAATTCTATACGTGACCTGAATTAGTTGCTGACTGTATTACAGGCATCTCTTACTGCTGCAGAAACTTCAGGCCGATCTAGCAAAGGTATTGTGTACGTGCCTGCTGACTTCTCATACGGCTTTTAGGTGGATGAAAGAAAATTCAGTAAGAATGGAAGCATTAACTTTTTGGAAACAATTTCCATTTCTGATTTACATGAACTTCCTCTTTCATTAAATTGTTAATGAATACTTGCAGAGGGCATTCTGTGCATAGAGAATTCTCTCTGAAAACCGTTGCACAAATGCTGTGGTTCTCATGACTCCCATTTTCATTCACAGTGAAATTAGCTGGTCAACTTACATTTTGAAGGTTGTGTTGGTACCATGAATCACTTGAGGTCCTCTCCATGGGAAGTCAGAGGCAGTCCCCATGAAATTATTGAATGAACTGTGGCCCTTGGGGTGTGAATTATGACTGATTATCTCTTGTCCTGTTAGGTGGGGCTGCCATGTATGTTCATGTGAAGACACTTTAACTAGTGCTTTAATCTGTAAAGTTAAAACCAGTTCTAAATCCTTTCAGTTTTTTTCCTCTCTACTTTACACAGACAGTGAAATCCTATTTTCACAGGATAGGATTTTTTCTTTTTGCTCACTTCAGTGGTGCTGTATTTCACTCAGAAACTGCATGCTATTTTGCATTGCCTTGTGGGTTGTTACTTCCTTTGTCCAGGTGTCTCTTCACAGACACATCACTCAGGTAAAGCTCTTTAAAACTGAGAGATAATTTACATTAGTCAAGCTTGTTTAAATAACAGCAGGGAAAAAAAGTGTAAAGATGATGAGACTATGCCATCTCTCATTGAGTGACCTCATTTTAGGGTGTAAGATCATTTTCTCCTTCCCAGCACTGGTCTCCACAAAATCATACTGAAACCAGTGACAAGAGTCCTACTGGTTTCAAAGGTCATCCCAAACTGTCAGGTCTTCTTTCCACTCAAGGCAATGCTAAGAAAGTCCTTTGGTTTTACTGGAGGCAAAATAATCACCTCTGTGGGGTTGGTTTGGGCAGAATCTGTGTCTCTTAGACATTCCTCCTTTTTTCATGAGCTGACTGAAGGTGTTAGTCTTGCATTTTTTTTGCCTTGGTATAATCTAAGTTTATTTGAAAACCATGTAGGAATAATAAAGATTAAAGATAACTACACACCTTGCCTGTGATGTGAAAATACCTGAAAGGAGTTGCCTTCCTTTCTGGTAACAAAAAAGTGTAATATGTCAATTCAGAGGACACAAGTTAAGGATAAAGACAGCAGGAGAAATGCACGTGTTCAGGCTTTGCGAACAGAACCCTCATTTGCTTAAGCAGCTTGCTTGCCAGATACAATTTTCACACTTTACTAAGCATGACCTGCTTTAGTAGACATTTAAGCAACAATGTTAAACTGCAAATTAGATAACAAGGGAGAAGACGCTGTTTCTACTTGCAGGAGCTAGATCTCAAAGAACATGAAGAGCACTGTCGGGTGGGTGCCAGGGAGAATTGGCAGAAGCCAATGGGAATGTAACTCTTGTACGTCGCTGAAAATCCTACAGTTACATAAAGTTAACAATAACGCTGCTTCTACGGTCCCTCTTATTACGTAACTGTGGTCAGATTCCTGCCAAAGAAACTGGAAATGGGAGCAGACATAGGTTGCATTTTGATTGGAGTTGTCTTCAGCTCCCTCTGTAATTGCAAACGTTTGCCTAAGCAACCACAATTAAAGAAATAGTGTGGGAATGAGACAGCAGAGGGTGATGTTAGTTTTCATACTGGACAGATATTGATCAGAATGGAGGGGGGGAGCAGTGGGTTTGAACTTCAGTGAAAGCGGTATAGATTTCAGTGCAGGTTTCAGATAGGCCAGCACACTACTGATTTAGTTTGCATTGGTGCCACTGAAGGAGTAGATTTTGATTTAATTAGGCCATTGTTATTTTCAATACTATTACAGGGATGTTTATTTTGCCCTATAATAATGTTAGGCATTGGTGCCTCTGACAGCCTTTGACAGATGCAAATTCAGAAGAGTACTTAGAGAACGTGTTCTAGAAGGAAGCTCAGGAGCTCCTGGGTTGGTCCCTGACCCATAAGCTGGACTTAGCACAAGACTTAGGAGTTTAGAAGTTGAATGCTTAGCATTCTTATACTTTGCCTTGAGAATGTCCACAGGACAGGTATAAAATGTCTTCATGAGCAGCACGTACAGGTGTTCTGCTCAAGCAGGCTAAGATCTGAAGCTGTGTAACTACCTTAAAAGCCATGCAGTGGCTACCAGCTAGTATCTAAGAATATCTGAGTCTCTTGAGCTGAGCATGGTCTGTTGAGGTCGTCGTAGGGAGGAATTTAAACAGAACTCGCACCTACATGCTCATAAGGATTACTATATTGCTTAGCACAAACTCAGCATGGAGAGAAGGAGGGGGCCTGAGGAAAGTTTAATTCAAGAACTGTAGCACCTATTGACTTAGAAGCTCAGCAAAGCTCACAGCCACTCTTAAGGCAAAACCTAAATTCTACTAAGTTCCCAGTACAGGTGCCAACATTTAGGATTGCCTTCTCTGCCTTTGTTTCCATTTTTGTTTATTTACCCAGTGCACTTTCAGGTCACTGTGGAGCTGCTGGTATTTTACTTTATGTTCACACCGCATCGCATCTACCACAATGGAGCTCCTCTGGGGCTTTTCAAACCATCACAGTCAATTTGATAAAATATATGAGGGTAGTTCCACTGGCCTACTTTTCTTAAATGTAAAAACCTACTCACTGCCTTGCTAAAGTCAAGATCCGTTTTCATCACTTTATGAATTTGGTTCATCCTGCTCTCACTGCATTTGTGACACATGAAAAACTGGTGCTGCATATTTCTGCTGACACTTACTCTGTTCTTCTCTGTCTTCTGCTTTGCCCCATTCCTCTTTTCTGTTTGCCCTAATACGTATTTTCAATCTCCTTCTGTGATTATTTTTGTGCTTTTTGTTTGTGGTGGGTAAGTGGAACAATTAGACCAGTTCTGGGCATTTCAGCGTATTGTACATGAAATAGCTTGCTGGGGGGTATTTTACTGCACCTTGATCATTAGCATTCCAGTATTATAGCAATTTGCCACGCTACCAGAACACGCGAGGGCTGACAACTCTGTGTTTGAGACATGTTGATGTTGAACTAGAAGATTTGAGAAGAATTAAATATAGAAATGGAGGAAGGAGTCATTGTCTATGTGTACTATAGGAAGTTGGATGAGGATCGTGGGCTGCGCAAAATCTAAATAAATCCCTTGAGAAAGAATCAGAAGACCTTGGTTGCTTAAACAAAGCTTAAAGGTAGCCAGAGACTTCCAGGAGAAATTCATGCAGTAGTTTCCTATGTAAAACAATTTCCTGTTACAATGATTTAAATAGCACGTAAGTAGAATATAAATAACATCACATATCTGTCAAGGCCTTTGTTGCTATAACAATTTGCGCTGTTTATCACAAAAATCTTAACTGACCTGAAAGAACCATGCCAGGTTGTGGAGGACATGGTGACACATGTGGTCTGGAATGGCTTCCCTGTTTGCACTTGTCCTATAGCAGACAGAGACTGTGGGACAGGAATTCCTAGTCTGTTTAGAAGGGAGTTGTCCGCCTGTCTGCTGGCTTCTCAACCCCTGCCCTGCCCATTTGTCTCTAGGTAGTTGCTGACAACCCTCTGGCAGGAGAGGACCAGCCTCTGGGTCTGTCCCTTTCATAGTGGGTCCCCTGGGCAGGGTGACAGGCCGGGCTGAGCTCTGAAGGTCTCTTCTAGCTCTAGTTTCGATAAGGGGCTGCATTAGTGCACGACAGGGAAAAATACAGTGTCCTCATCCCTAACGTTGCTGTTGCTTTGGTTACCCACATCCTTCCGCTGTTGGGGGGGTGTGTGCGTATTAGGTTTGTGGTTGCTTACAATGAGCGCTTGCATGTTGACTGACACAGTCTGCACTGTTGTGATTTCAGTCTGGGACTCTTTTTGGGAAACTGACTGGCACAGATGCACACCGCTGTTCAACAAGAAAAGCCTGGATAGCCGCGGGAATAATCCAGTTCAGTAGTGCGTGAGAATGCCATAGAGCATCTTCTCAGCACTTGTCCCGTTTTCGGTTCTGCTGAGTGATCCAAAAAATCAACCATCGCCACTCTAAGAACGTCAAACCTGCCGTTTACCTATGGAGTATACAATTCCTTAGAGCAACATTTTTACTGCCATTTTATTTATTTTTATTTTTTAAAAAAATCTGATGACTTTCTTTTATAAATTTGTCAGATTCATATATGAAAAATAAAAAGTAGCTTTTTGAAGAACCGTGTTTAAATACAAAGAGGGAAGAGTGTCATCCTCTTTCCTGACCCACCTAAAAAGACACCGTCGTTTCATACATACACACTAACCATTCACCCGCGTGCTGCTGTCGCAGTAGCAGAGAGGTGCGTGCGCTGTGAACGCTTCAAGAGTGACAGGTATCTGGATGGACACTGCTTAACTAGAGGAATAGATGCGGATAAGGGATGCCAAAGCCCACTCTCGGTTATTTAAAGGTGCTTTCAAAGAGTTCAGCTTGTGTTTATCGTACAATCACTGTGCTATCCCTGTGGTATGAGTTTTCTTGAGTTTCTGGGGTTTAGCATCTCAAAACAGTGTGTGGGATTATTTTTCAGACCATCCTCAGTGCCATTTTCTTTTTCTACAGGTGAATCTTTTCTTCCTGCTAAATATCGTCCGTGTTCTCATAACCAAGCTGAAAGACACCCACAAGGCAGAATCCAACCTCTACATGAAAGCAGTGAGAGCTACACTGATCCTTGTTCCGCTACTTGGCATTGAATTTGTGCTGTTTCCATGGCGACCAGAAGGCCGGATCGCTGAGGAGGTGTATGACTATGTGATGCACATCCTTATGCACTACCAGGTAGGAAGCACTGAACAGTTTTTGCTCACTTGAGCTAGATCGCACTTGGCACGTGAAGCAGATAAAGGAGAAATGGTCGTGTTATTTTAATTTTTAAAGACCTTCATGCAATATTCTTAGGAATTTCTAACTTCCTCATTATGCTGAATTTTCATTTCTTAAAGGAAAGAAACATCATGGTAGATAGGTGGTCCAATACTTTTTAGCACTGTATTTTTAGAAAGTAATTCACCAAGTTGAGGTCTGCACTATCTTGTCTTTGCTCTCTATATCTGAAAGTTATCAGGACCCCCTAATTACGTCAAACCTGGAGCAATCCGTATGCATGTGAAAAATGATGCACAATCTTTCTTTTTATCTTACAGGGTCTACTGGTGGCTACAATCTTCTGCTTCTTTAATGGAGAGGTAGAGTAACAAATTTTAATATATTTATATAATGCTTTTCTTATTTTCTATGGTTTTTAAGAGATTCCGATTTGTAAATATTTTAAAAACTCTAAATCTAAACCCATAAGTTGAAAATTCATTTTAACCACATAATCTGGCTGCCAAGAGCAGAGCTTGGGAAAGACCAGGCCATGATTTGTGGCATCATTACGCACTTGAGGACTGAATCTTTTGTGCTGAGCAGCACACACGTCTCTTGGTTATGTAAGGATTTGAAGACGCTTGTCACTGATGAATTCGCAGTATCGTGTAAAAGTATAGTGTGACCCAACACCCCAAAGGTGTGTTTGTCTGTGCTAGGAGCTGTGTAGCACCTGTTATCCTGGAGAGCATGATTTGTGGCATCATTACGCACTTGAGGACTGAATCTTTTGTGCTGAGCAGCACACACGTCTCTTGGTTATGTAAGGATTTGAAGACGCTTGTCACTGATGAATTCGCAGTATCGTGTAAAAGTATAGTGTGACCCAACACCCCAAAGGTGTGTTTGTCTGTGCTAGGAGCTGTGTAGCACCTGTTATCCTGGAGAGCCGTTTCGTTTGGTGTGGAATAGAGCATGTTGCATACGTGCTGCTGGGCTGGGGTGCTCTTGTGTCAGGGCAGCTCTTTGGGGAAATTACAGGCTGAAGTTTGAAAACCCGGATTTTAGCATTGCTGAAAAATATCATTCCAGCAAGTCAGAAGTTTCATAGCTTACTGTGCCCGAGTCAGAAATGCGTGTTGAACAAGAAGTGCGCTTTTAAGGAACCATCGTCAGCCAGTTCCCAGAACAAACCTCCTTGCTCTTAGGTTGGAGGCGTGTGCCCCAGTTAGCAATACATGGTGCTAACCCTGTGGACACTAACAAGCTCTGCTGTTCTCTTGGGCAGATGAAGGCCCTGTAACTCTGGGGTGCACACAGCAGCTTTTGCCTAGAGAGTCTGGCCCCAGGCTGCAGAGAGCTTCTGGGGCCTTACAGTGTCAGAGATCAAAGTGATACAGGTGCTAAAAAACATATACAAATTCATTAATATGGTTCTTGCTGGCAAAAAACCCCAACTACCCCAAAATAAATGAACAAAACGACCCCACCAAATAGCTAGCTTGTACTTTTCCAATGCCTTTGGCAGGGGAACAATTACAATCCTACACTTATTCCTGCACATTCATTTGTTCTACGTTTAGTGCGGTTGCAGTATATGGCTGTAAGCAGGTGTGTGGGAGGAACCAGATGTTTTCATGTGACCAAACCCTTAGTTTCTTTTATCAGATGTTATCAAATTGTAGCCGTGTGCTCATATAATGTTACTGGACAACAGTATTCACTTACAGGTAAATATGTGGCTAATACTAGAATTGATTCGTGCAGATCACCCTCTTTCCTCCTCCTAAGTCCAAAGCTGACTGAAGTGCAGTGAAACTTCCATGGGGTTTCCAGGTTTATTCCCCCACCTTGAAATGTAAGAGTTTCAATAATGATTTTTTTTTTTTTTATTTTTTTCTTTGCCAAGGAGGCAGCAAAGATGAGGAGACTGACTCTCATGGTTCAGTGGGCGTGGAGCAGTGGCTTTGACCTCGTTTTCACCTAAAGTAGATCCAGGCTTAAGGCCCTGCTTATATGTTTAATTCAGGGCAGAGCACATCATTGTGTTGTGGATCTGATTTGATCCCTTGCCCACATTTGGCGTTTATATTTCACACACCCTTTCCCTTCTAAATTTTATAGCTCAGAATGCCTCCTAAAACAGTTATTTGGAAAAAAAAAAATATCAGAGAATTTGGTCTGCTCCAGTGCAAGGTTAGGGGGGCCAACCTTGAAATCTCTGCAGTTTCGATATAACCACACTGTCCGCTGCCCAGCTCTGCCTTTTCATCCTTGTAGATCTTCTGAGGCTACTTTATTACTTAAACAAGCCAAACCCCTCATTTTAAAACATGATACAATCAGTCAGATCTGGACCTGGTAATACTCCGTTGTCACAAAGGCGTATTTCTCACGCGCGCTGTTCTGCTGTGTGAGAAGCAAACCTGAGTCGTCCTGCCAGTTCACTCCGAGCTCATCGGTAGTCGAAGGTGAGCTCTTGCACAGCTCCTACACCTGGTGAAGGTGAATCACCTCTTGGACAGCTGCTGGCAGGATAATGGTGAAAGGAGGGTTTAGCCATTGTGACATTTATTCATGTGGGATTTTAATTTGTAGACCCTCTGCCTAGACTTTGTCAGTTAAACATGCGTGTCTGTCTTTGCTCCCTCTAGAGCAGGAATTTGTGCTGCTTAAACTGCTTTTGGGTTCAGTGCTTCAGTGGCCACTAATCACCTTCTTTTTAATTACACCTTGTTCAAGCAGGGACTTAGTGCTTATAAACAACTGTATCGGAAAGGAAATCCATGGGGAGAATGACAGTGTCGTTTGGAAAAAATGTGTTTCCTTTGGCTAGTAAAGGTGCCGCTGCTGGCAGGGGAGCCGCCAGGCACACATGTGTTCCGTGGCCATCATGGTCTCTACCTGTCATAACAATGCCTGAAGGAAGCCTGCAACTGCGCTCTGCTGTCGTGTACCAGGTGCTGCTTTATCATCGCCTGTCGGAGCAACAGCTCGTTAGAGACTGTCCCAAAGGGAAGGCACCAGCGTGGTGTTAGCGCTGGTCTGCAGCAAGTGTGTGCTGCCAGTGCTGAAAGGACTAACCTCCTTCTGTCTAGATCTCGGTGTTTCCCAGCTGCTGCTGTACCTGTCAACGTTTTCTGTACCAAGTATCAGGAGCCAGAAGGCCACCTCTGCCCAAGAAGGGGGTAAAGGTGGTCTGCGCACAGAGAGCTCCAGCAGTAATAAAGGAAAGGCTGCAACGCGCTCCAGGAGCAGGCCTGTGGTGGGACAGAGGTGAAATACAGCTGCAGCAGTGACAGGGAGGCTTTGGGAGCAGGCCAGACACGCGTGGCTTCGTTAGAAATGCTCTGAGTGCGCACGGTGGGCACTGGGGCAGGCGCAGAGGAAAGGTGTTTGCCCCCACAGGAAACACTCCATGTGGCAGTCTCTCACTGGCCAGAGAGCAAAGCCGAGGAGACCGCCTTCTGCCTACAAGTAGCCCGAGGGCACTTGTCTTGCAGGGTACTGATGGCTCTTGAGCTATGGGGACTGGCAGCCTTTACAAATGCCAGCGACAATTGAAAATAAGCTAAAGCAGCATGGCTCTTGAGCTATGGGGACTGGCGGCCTTTACAAATGCCAGTGACAACTGAAAATAAGCTAAAGAAGCGTTACTTCAGCAACCAGGAGGAAGTGCGGGCGAGGACCTGAGTGTAAGGCTTTTCTGCGGCTTGGCAAGTCTGGTTTATTTCCCAGCTCTGCCTACAGACTTCTTAGTCCTCCGTGAGGCCATTCAGTTGCTGTTGCTGATGTTTCCCCATCTCGTGCCTGTTGCCTGTCTTGTCTAAGGAGAAAATTGCTCACTATTGAGTGAGCTCACTATAGAAAATTGCTCACTATTTGGGCATGTGTCTACAGTAAAACACTAATCGTATTGAGGTAGTAACCATGGAAAGGAGAACAAATGGAACAGAGCTTAGTGATATGCACAGGTTGGTGGGTATGATCTAGGAATAAATTCCAAGCTTCCTTCTCAGAAAGGAGGGAATTTTGAATAGGGGTATTCTTGACTGTATGAGGAAGCACAGGAAATGCACTCAACCCGTGCGAAGGCTCTGTATTGCTGTGTAGTGGCAGGTAACCAGCTCCCTGCTGTGAGGAACCAAGAACGCTTCCTTTAGACTCGGAAGAAATACAGGATTTTGATAGGAAGGGGGATAAGATCAGACACCTAATTTCTCTTTAGTGTTTGTAAATTTGTGTTTAGATGCTTTGAGTGGATCAGAATGGTTTTGTGAAGAGTAAGAGAGCATCCTCCTTTACCCTAAAATACTAATTTCTTACGTTACTCTGTTGCTGCCTCTTTGTAAGGATTTTGAGGAAAATGCAGTCCTCCCTTAGACAGGATTCTGAAAGCAGACTGCAGGAAGTCTAAAAATTACATACCTTTTCTTTCCTCTGTTTATTTTTGTTTTCCATAATTAAAGACAGAGTAAAATTAGACAAAAGAAGCCATTGTGTTAGGGGAAGGTAAGCAGTCACAGAAGAAACCCTGAAGGCACTTGGCAAATCCTTAAAAGTATTACCCAAAATATGAACATTTAAATGGGGCAGTCACTGTTTGGTGTTTAGGTCGTTCGTATGTAGAGAAGCGGAATGAAAGTCGTGCTTGTGAATGAGGCCAGTCATTTGGGAGGGGTGTCCGTGCCTTGCCACTCAGTGCAGGAATACTCTGTGTACAAACTGGCTGAAATTGAAAAGTCGTGCTCTGTAGGCACCTTTTTTAACCAAAAAACCCCATCTGTTGAAAAAGCAACAAGAGCAGCTATTGCCATTCTTAGCGTTCCTCCCTCGGCGTCTTCGCCGGCCGAGCGATTCCGCGCGAATGTCACGCACGTGATGCTTCATAGCCCCGCTATGCACAGGTGTTCAACCAAATTGTAGGAGCGGAAGGCTGCGGTAAACAGAGCTTCCTTCCAGTGGAGACGTGGACACAAGCTGGGGCCTTCAGCTACTTCGGCGGCTTTATTTTTAACCCTGGTAGAGGTACGGAGCTTGGGAAATTGTCCTCTGTTAGATTGAGGGGTGGTCAGAACCTCAGGAGGGCTTTCTGGTGGCAGAACTGTAGCAAGCGTTGACTGTGGTTTGTTGGGAGTACAAGGATTTACAGCTGCTGAGGATGTGGCCTCTTGAGTTGACGGGTGAATGGAAATGACCTTTTCCACCTGTAAATCCCCTCTGTCCGCGCTGGAGTTCAGTCCACATGGGAGAAAGCACAAAATTGTGTGGCTGCTGCTCCTCCTGTCACCTGTGCTTTTCCTGAGCAACTAGTACGCTACAGTTGTGAAAAGTAATCGTTTTACACCAAGTTGGCCAAAGAACGATGCCGACTTAAACTGTAACTCTTTCAGAACACCTCATGTGACAGATTGCAGGTAGGCACCCTGCTTCCCAGGATTTTTCAGCCTCGCCTACTTAGACAGGTTTGTTACGGCACTTGGTCATCAGAAGGAAAGGGAACGCCAGACTTCCAAGTGTTTCATGCGCACCTCTCTGTTTTCTGGCCTAGGTCCAAGCTGTTTTGAGAAGGCACTGGAATCAGTACAAAATCCAGTTTGAGCACAGCTTCAGCCACTCGGACGCTACGCGCACCGCTTCTTACACCGTCTCATCCATCAGCGACGTTCAGGGCTACAGCTACAACCACGACTGCACCAGCGAACATTTAAACGGGAAGGGCTACCACGACATGGAGAGTGTTGTTTTAAAGACTGAAAAGCTGTACGGCTGACTGCCCGAGGCGCAGCCCAGGCCGGGGTGCTGACCCTCCTAGCCCGTGGACTCCAAGTGTGAGTTAATGACTTTGTGGCCAGAAGATTTGACCTAACTTGGGATATGGTTTTCTCCTGAATGATGCAAACTAAACCACCACACTTTTCGTATGTATGTATATACGCATAGATACATACGTTTGTGTTTCTGTGTATCTATATAGTATGGACACCTGTACATATATATATCTATATATGTATGTGCATTGATCTAGGGAGACAAACTTTGCCTCTTCAGTTTCTACTGTGTAGACAAAGTTGGCAATTTTTTGTACAAAGGGAATCAATGAAGGATTTCTTATTTTCTTGGAAGTTCGTATAAGACTGTCGTGTTGAAGCCACGCTATTTGCCTGTAGAATTGTAGAGTGTAAATGCCATACTGTACTGTCTTAATGCAACCTCAAACAGAACAAAGGAGAACGGTTAAAGCAGGTGCCATAATGACGACAGATTGTCCAGGTTAATTTTGTTAATTTAAAAGCCCAACGGGTAGCCTGAGATAACAGACTCAAAGATACTGACGGTTTGGTTTGGTCACTTTGGGGTTTTTCCTCTATATTTAAATCAAGGGCAAGTCTGAGGCTGTCCTCTGCTTCTGTACTGAAATGTAAGATTTTGTAGCAAGCTTGGATCAATTCCATTTAGACGGCTTTTGCATATGCAGGAGTGTCTCCTTCTCCTCAAGCTGATGGAAGTTTCGTATTGGCTTTAACACAGACAAGGTCACTGAGGCCCTACTGCCAGAAAGAAAAGTAGTGCCCTGAAAAACTGTAAATAAATCCTTCCAGGCACCTAGGTGTAGCGGAAGGTGATGGAATGTCACTGTGGGCTTAAGGAATTTACTCATCTGAGAAAAAGTCATGTACAGAATCTGTTGTAGTCATGTTGGTTTGTTTTATTTTTAAGGATTTTGCTGTTCCATATGCATGGTAACTTGTTCCTTCATTCTTGGGACAAAGTTTTGATTAGTTTTGTGACCTTTTTCTTTGTCTGTGAAGAGCGTGCAGGGCAGAATGCAGTGCGAAGGACAGGCTGCCTGCACACAGGCAGTGTGCGAGATCAGGCTAATCAAGCAAAATGTTAGCAATTGTCATGCTTTGGAAAGTCCAGTATAAAATTTGTCTCATAACGATTCAAAACATTGCAGATGGAGAATTTTGAGTGCTTGATTCTGAATCTCTGAGTTACCTAGCTTAGGACAGTCCTTGAAGTTGTTTCTTTGGTTCTACTGGTGAAAAAGGTCTTGCCAAAAATGAGGAGATTGTCAGAAAGGTCTTGAGAAAATGTGCCTTTATAGCAATCTACGTTTGTGTAAATCTTTATGCTTTAAAGAAATAGTGGTTTTCCTAATTGAAGTGACAAAAATGCTCAAGAAAGAGGCACGATGTGAGAAAACATTTTACTGGTTTGTTTTGCAGGTAAGTGTACTTGATGTGGGGAAAAACCAAAATAAAGTAGGAGAAAAGTGGATGCTGAGTTGATAGACTGTGATGCTAATTAATGGGTATGGGCTGCACCTAAGCCAGTAAAAAATGACAGACAGTTCTTTCTGAGACCACTTCTGTTTTAAACACTTCATTTTGTATATGAACAACTTGATTGTAACATTTAAACATTTTTGTCAGTAACCTTTCTGTAAGCTTCATTAGCACTAGTTAATTTACTGTCACAGTGTTTATTGGTTTGTGACTTCATAAGGCATTAAGTGCTTCGTAGGTAGAAGGGAACCATTAGGAGGATGCGGTAAGTTCATGCCACTTGCACCTTTCTATAGTTTTTTACTGTTCTATGTCTGGAGTCTGAATTTAGCAAGTGTTTCATTAATGATTTAGCTTCGTAATGCAGAATCTCAGCTAGGGTGCACAGATAAGAGATCTGCTCTCCTGTGAGGCTGTCTGGTTTGTGGAATCACAGACTGGTTTGGGTTGGAAGGGACCTTTAAAGCTCACCTAGTTCCAACCCCCCTGCCATGGGCAGGGACACCTTGCACTAGACCAGGTTGCTCCAAGCCTCATCCAGCCTGGCCTTGAAGACAGCCAGGGATGGGGCATCCACAGCTTCTCTGGTTGATTGATGGGAACTGATTTGAGAATCGGTTGGATTCTGTAGTTTAGAATAGGGTGAAATCTGGCACTTGGCTGTCACAGTCTCTTAGAGGGTAAGGAAATGGTAACAGTATCTGCTGCAGCATGACGAGAGGTTACTCGCAACTCTGCTTGCTGGGCTATGTTGTGTTGCTTAAAATCTGTGCCGCTGTTTGCAAACAGTAGTGGTGCCGAAGGCCCCTGCTCTGGCCGAGCAGCTTCCCACATGAGGGACCAGATGGCCAACGGGCATGGTCCACCTGAGTTGCGCTGTCAGAAGCAGTGGGTGCCAGCGGTGTCAGAGCCCGGGCAGATTATCTGGCCATGTACAAGGGCTTTGAAGGCCTTTATGGCACATTATCAGACAATTATGTCAATAGTACCTGGTGGGTTGTTTAGAGTGGGGTACAATGCTGGGGTTTGAGTTAAACTACAACTGCCGAGCTGAGGAGGGAGCTTAACAGCCTGTACCTTTTTATCATTGAATGCAAAGTACTAGTTGCTCCTTGTTCTCTTAGAGAATCCTGTAATGATAATTTAGGTGGGAAAATTGTTTCTCCACAGAGATCATCATCTGACTTTCTTGGCGGACAAGCACAGCACAATTTCAGCATAGGTCTGTCTGCACTTTGCACATCCAACTGGACGTGTCTTTCTTTCCCAAAGAAATGTTTGTGGCTGTGGAGGGTTACATGGCACAGGAGAGCTACATTTCCCCCCTCCTTGTGGTAACCTACCTAGTTCATCTTTTGCATTGGAAAATACCAACTCCCTGTTTCATCTTCCTACCTCACCTTTTCCAGTTACTACACAGTCCAGGGAAAGGTCTGCTGCTTAAAATGTTTTCTGTCACAAATGCTGTAGCCCTCGTCTGTATTCTCTGGGATTGAAGTGATCTCTGTCTTGTTGGGGCTGTGAGATTCCTTTCCACATGCAAACAGTTATTATCTGCTCTTCATCTTTTTGTCACTTGGTGAGGGTTTAATGTATTAGCCTACGGGGGCTGCAGAAATACTTGTTTGCTGTCTGCAGCACCAGCGTGTTCCTGTGCCCTCAGAGGGGACGTCTGTCCCTAGCAATACTATCTGCAGCTACTGAAAGGCTCCCTGTTGGATCCCCTCAGCTTGGGGGGTGGGGCAGGGTTTGTCTTCATGTTAGCATTTACACTGTGTGTGTTTCATTCTGATGGTCCATCAGAGCATTTGGCTGTAGAAGTGCTGCAACACGCACTCCTTCTCGTGTCATGAAGCATTTGGGCTGGAAACCAGGCACTGTTCGACTCTTGTACTGTGTAAATGGGATGAATAGAAGCTTCAGCTCTGTATTTATTGCTTACGCCAAAAATGAAATGGAAAAAAATGTGAAGTTTTTTTTTGGTTGTGCTTTATTTTCACTTTGTTCATACGAATCCTCGTGCATTTTAATTGCAGAGAGAAGTATTACATTTGTGCTCAATAAAATGTTACTGCATTGACACACCCTTGTGCTGCAACAGGGAGATGACAAAGCTGAGTCGAACGAGGCGCTCGGAGATGTGTGTTACCTGAATACTGACCCAGGGCGAAACCCGTTGCATGCGGTTACTGACAGCTGCTCCGTGTTTATGTAATACTCAGGTTAGAATGCACAGGGGGGTGTTGCTGGAGAAAGCTGCCAGAGCTGACCATGTTAGATGGCTGCACTTGAAATTATTTAAAGCTTCATCTTCCTATTTCTTTGTCTCCTGAAGGTGCCTTTTAATAAAAAGTTATTAATACTTATGTTAAGAAGCCAAACTTTCTGTCCCATCATGAGCAGGCAGCAGAGCAGGAGATGAAGTAAACATGTCTCTCTCTCTCTCCTTCCTTCCTTCCGCCAAGGTGCTGCTCCTCTGGAGACCGAGCTGCACCCAAGCTGGCTCCTGGGGTAGGACCTGCACAGGAACCCAGGTGAAGAAGGAATCTGTAGGAATCTGTAGGAA
>NW_010253290.1:12035-29015 GCF_000690775.1 Eurypyga helias | reverse complement strand
CGGGGGCGGTCTGCAGGGTAGGCTGACTGGGGCCTACAGGACCTCCCCTCTCCCTCTGGGGCGAGGGGCCGCGCCACAGCCGCCCCTAGTCCGTTACTCTCCTGCTGACCCCAAAGAATGGCAGGGTGCTCATGGCGGGGTGCAGATTCTTCACTTCAACCCCCGAGTTCTCCTCTTAACACTGGTCTGGGTTTATTTATTTCAGAGCAAAGGCCTTCCCAGCCTTCCCTCGATCACATCCCTTCTCGCACAGGAGCATCCTGTGTAGGATGACTAATTCAGGATAAAGACTCTGTTTTCATCAAAACTTCATGGTGCTTCAGGACTGCTTTTCGTTATTGTTTTTCCTCCCGTTTTCCTCTTTAGAGGAACTTTTAGAGGGCAGCCTTCAAAGGGCTATGGCAACATGTAATTGGTGAAGGTAGAGAAATGCTTTCAATTCCTCCCTCAACCTTCCTGTTAATCCAAAAAAACTTTTGTGGTTGTTAGTTCCTCTCTTGAAAGTAGAGTAATCAAGAAATCTGGCACTGCTGTACCAGAGAGAAACTGAAGGGAGGAGACAAAACAACTCAAAGGGAAGGGAGGACTCAAAACAACTGGAGTAGGAGGAGGAATGGCACATTTATCTTAAAAGAGGCAATTAAAAACCCTTGGTACCTGCAGAAGATATGTTGCATTGGGCATGCACCTTTGCAATTGATGTCTGCTTGGTCTGGCAAAATATTGTCCCCTCCAGCTCACTTCTCCCAGGAGTTACCGTTTTAGTAGTGGCTCCTGAGTCTCCCATTTCATGACCTTTGGCTTCTGTTAAACTGAAAAAAAAATTCTGGATGATCTCTTTTCTTGGTCAACATGCATCTTCGATGCCTCTTGGCCTCTTTGGGTCAAGGTTTAAGAGTTTTGTTCCACAAAACCAAAATAACCTGTGGCTTGGGGAATAATAGATTTTAGTCACGTTCAGTTTGGCCCCATTGTTTTGAAGGAAGGGAAGGCTTTGGCACAAGGGTTGCCTTTTGTAATGAGTTGGCCAGCTTAGTCATGTAGGTGTGATAGGTATATTCTTAGACTCACATCCATTATTACTTATTCAGGAAGTCACTCTAGCCTTGTGTTGCTAACTGGGTCATTTTTACATCTGAATGGTTTGGCGACCTCTTCCTGCACTTACATTAATCATCCATTTTTTTCAAAGAAATCACAATGTGGCAAAACATTTTTGCCTGCTGGGGAGCTTTCTGGACTGTAAGTTTCTAATTGTTCCTGGAAAGAAGCTGAAGCATCCTGTGAAGTAATCCAGGGATGTGTGTTAACAAATGTAGATTTAGGCAAGGTTGCCTGTTGCCTTGCCTCAGTATTATGAATGTGAGAGATTTTTTTTGGTGTTTGCTGTCTTTGAACTGTCATGCCTCTCTTAGAAATTCTTCTAAATGCTTCTCAATGATCTTGTGATACTAACTTTGAGAGTAGGACACTAGGGTTTCGTGATGCCTTCACTCTTCCACAGCAGAGGGATTCCCTGCAAGTGGCATGGCTGGAGTCTGTGAGATGACATTTCTTTTTCCTCTTTCCTCCATGAGGAGCTGTGTATGTTTAGGTTTTTTTTGTTTTGTTTTGTTGAGGTAGCATTTGATTTTTGGTTACGCATCCTAATGTCTGAGCCACTGAAAAAGTGGTCTTAGACCCTCATTTTGTTCCTAGAGGGAAGGAGTCCTGTTGTCCTGAGAAGTGATGTTCTTGGCTTCCTTTGTCTTGGGCCTTTAGGCCAACTCTAGATGTGTTAAAGTTGGCTTACTGAATTTTTAGAGATAAGATTAATACGCTACCCTTAATTTGGTGGTGTGATGTCTATGATACAACATACGCAAGGTGAGCACTGCTTTAGGTCGTCATCCGATTCGTTTTTCAGGTCTTGGCTTGATGAAATATCTGGCATTATCTCATTTTGTATTGTTTTAGTTTCTGAAGATTAGGTAAGGAGGATTAGAATTATGCAATTACAGGATGCAACTTTTTTAAAACTCTCTGGTGATCCAAGTTGGGGAGTTTTCTTCCACTCAAGGTGTGGTTTGAAGGTAGGAACTGGAGGAAAATATAAAGGCCTCGTGGTGGGTTAACTTTGGCTGAAGACCAGGTGCCCACCAAAGCTGCTCTTATCACTCCTCTTCCTCATGTGGGCAAGTGAGAGAAAAGCCAATGAAAGTCTTGTGGGTCGGGATAGGGACAGGGAGAGATCATTCAGCAATTACCATCATGGACAAACCAGACTCAGCTTGGAGAAAAAATCAATTTATCACCAATCAAAATCAGAGTAAAACCAGAACTAAAACCAAACCTTAACACCTTCCCCCCACCCCTCCCTTTTTCCTGGGGAGAAATTCACTCCTGCTTTTCTCTCCCTCCTTCCCCCAAGGGGCGCAGGGGGACAGGGAAATGGGGGTTGTGGTTAGTCTATCACAGGCTTTCTCTGCTGTTCCTTCGTCCTCAGGGGAGGATCCTCACACACTGTCCCCGCTCCAGCCTGGGGTCTCTCCCATGGGAGACAGTCCTTCATGAACTTGTCCCAAACGAGTCCTTCGCATGGGCTGCAGTCTTTCATGAACTGCTCCTGTGTGGGTCCCCCATGGGGTCACCAGTCCTGCCAGCAAACCTGCTCCAGCCTGGGCTCCTCTTTCGACAGGGCCACATGTCCTGCCAACAGCCTGCTTCAGCATGGGCTTCCCATGGGGTCACAGCCTCCATCGGGCATCCCCACACACAGGTGTGGGGCTCTCCCTGGTGACCCTCCATGGCTGCAGGGCAAAGCCGGCCTCACCATGGGCTGTACCATGGGCTGCTGGGTAACCTCTGCTACAACACCTGCAACACCTCCTGCCCCTCCTCCACTGACCTTGGGGTCTGCAGAACTTGTTTATCCCACTTCTTGCTCTCCATCTGTCTGCAAAATCTCCTCTTTTCTTTTTTCCCCCATGTCACACTCATTATCCCAGACATGTTATGACTGCGATTGGCTTGACCTTGGTCAGTGGCGGGTCTGTCTTGGAGCTGTCTGGCATTGGCTCTGTCAGGCACAGAAGCCACCCCTGTGGCCCCCCTGCTACCAAATCTTTGCCGTGCAAACCCGATAGAGGCTTCTAGTTAAGCCCAAGTATAAATATTTTGAGAAAAACTGGTGTGTAAAGTGACCTTAATAACGAATGTGTTAGTGATGGTTGATGGGGAATACAAACGTTTGATTTCTGCTCCTGGAGGTGGTAACATCAGCTTTTGGCACCTTGTTTATTCTTGGAGAAATACGACCTTTCTCTGTGGGCTGTTGAACTAGCTGAATAAACTGAAATGAGGAAAGTGCTCTCTTTGCACCTCCTTGACAGGAGCTACTGCTGTTAAAAGCAGGTTCAACATTTCAACAGATTCTGGTTTCAGTTGCTAATCTTGTAACTAGCATTTGGTAAACTGAAGCAGAAAACATGTTCCCCCTGAATGTTTTTTTTTTTAAAGGGTCAGTTATCGATATCTTAGTGCTGGCTATAGTGAGGTCAGGGACTTCTTAAAATATATGCTGTGCTTGAATTTTTATCAACTACTACAGCGTGCTCCGATCTCCTGCAGTTCCTGATAGTTAGGACCTCCCAGCTAGATGGAAAGGGCAGCAGCCTTCGGAAGCAACCGCTGCGTGAAGAACAGCTTGCATCGGTGAGGAATAGGAGCAGTCCTCAAGAGCAAGCTCATGCTGCGAGATAAGCTGAAGGTGCACATCTGCAGTGGAGGCTATATCAACCTTTATCTTACCTGGTGACTTTACGCAGCTATGTAGTATGACTGGAAATAACATTTTGGGCAACCCTCTGCTTAAGTTCCAGACTACCACCCTTCAGGAAGGAGTTATTCCATGCTCTGGTTACCTCTCATTCCTTGCTGGCAAAGGCAAAAGTAGCTCAGGATCAGTGACGTTAAGTCCTGCAAAGAGCTCCACTGGTAAGAGCAAATGTCTCTCAGCTGCTTTCAGCAAGAAATTGCTAGTTTGAAGTTTCTGGCAGAGTCAGTTGTGTTGGACTACTGGTATTTGACTGCAATAGATGAACTTCATTTTTGGTCCCGGCCTCATTCAGAGCTTGTTTAAGGGTGAAAGGTGGGTAGACCCTGTGTTGATGTCTAAGATGTTGATTTGATCTTGGCTGATTCAGTTATTGAGGTTTTTTTTGAGTGACAAAGGGAAGATCTTTCTCAAAATGAAATGCTTTAAATCAGTTACAACTTTCTTAGGTCAGCTGGGAAGGCAGTGTGGTAAGATGTGTCTTTAGATCAGACTCTGCTGGGCTATGTGGTACTTGTGAATTGCTCTGGAAACAGTGGGAATGCATTTCTCTGGTTTTGCAGGCAGTACCTGGGCAGTAGAGAACCAGATTGTGCTGTACTCTGCAGAACTACATGTGATCAGTTCATTGATGCCACTTTTATGCCATGGGCATATTCTGTTCAGTTGAGAGGGTTCTTTGCTACATGGCAGGAGAACTTTTCACCTTTATTTTTGGCAGCTGATACTTAAATTGGGACCACCACAACAATGATTATTAAGCTGTGATCTGATGATGATAGGTGCCAGTTGGGATAGCTTTTGATGGCTGAGGGTTGTGAAAGGTCAAACCTTGACCACCTCAGTTGACTGGTTACTCAGCATTGAAATCCAGTGTCTGATGTTTGGGCCTTCACAGCCTGGAGGCTGATAATCCTGTGCCCAGTGCTTTGATCAAGCGATGTTTTCAGGATTTCTTCTTCCGCACAACTATTAGAATGTGTTTCCTGATGACTTATTCGGAGCTTTGCGTGTTTGGTGCAGTTGCACCTTATCATCATAGCTTCTGATAGTTTTTAAAAAAAGGAAATTCTCATTTTTATAGTTGAATGGTATTCTTGTGCTTGGAGCCAACCTTTCAGGGAAGCTGCAAGAGAGAAATCATACAAATAGGAACTTCATGATTAAACACGCAGCGCTCCTCAGAAGCATGGTTTGACCAAGTGTGCTATGTCAAGAAGCATGTTTAATGTAGAGCAAGAGTCAATATTAAAAGCTCCTCCAGAGGTGATTTAGGCTGGGTAGGTGAAAACAAATATACCTAACATGAAAGGAAACAAGAAAAATTAACTGCATTGTTAGAGCTGCTATTTGATAGTTCTTAAGGCAATTTATTTTGTAAAGTATTTTTTGCTGCTTGAAGGAGCAAGTCTTGACGTGTAAGTTGGAGGGGGAGAAGGAGCCTGAGCATTACGCTTAGTTTTCTCAAGCCATATGGGGGCTAAATACTTGTCAAGGCATTGTTTTCCTTGCTTTTTGTAACTTATTAACTGTGTGCTTTTTTGAGTTCTGTATTCTTGGATCTCTGCTTCTTCCAAGTGACTTGTTTGGATTTCAAAGCAATTTGCAAGATGTGGGAATAATTTTTTTTCAGAGCAGGAAATGGATATGGAACTTACAGATAACTGATGGCAAGAATGAGCACCATGTTTTAGAGCTTGTTGTAGGCTGCTCCCCAGAAAGATTAAAATTTAGCAAGTAGAAGTTTCTTAAGCACTTAGAATCATGTACTTAGAATTATGTAGAACATTTAACTCCACAGAAATACTCCTTGGTGCCAAGGATGAAACGTGGTACACTGGGCATACAAGCTGCCTTCAGCAGGCCTCTGCAGTGCTATAGAGTTTCTCTCTCTGTACTTGGTCTACTGTTTTTGTTGCCTTTGGGTACCACTGAGGCTAATAAGCAGAGGTTTGATGCAGCGAAGGGATAGAACAGTGCCTGGAGTTGCTTGCTCTGGTTCAGAGCAGGCTCTCTCCAAAGCAGAAGAACTGCTGAGCTGTTTGCAAGCAGGGACACAAACTTCTGATCCATGCTCTGCTGTTGCATATAGGTTTTTTTGGATGGTTATGTCCGTGGACCCCACAGACCCTCCCCCAGACAGCTCACCCAGCCTGTCTCTTCTGAACAGCTGCCTTTCGTCAGGAGGCAGTGTGCAAGGCAATGATGGCAGCCAGCTCCCAGCCCTTTTCCTAGGGCTCCTCTGATCCAGGTAGGGCTGTTGTGTATGCTAAGATTCCGGTTCTGATACTGACTGAAAATACAAGAGCATGTGTAATTAGGCCCCGTTGTATCAGAAGATGAGAGCTGTAGCACAGCCCACCTCTGCCATTAGAATAAAAATGGAATGCTTTCTGTTTAGAAAGATTGATCGCTGTTAATTTGCATAGTTTTGCCATGTTTGGCTCTATTTCCATGAATTTGCGCAGAATGATCCTTGGATAATATAAGATACAACATGATTATGTCTTTCTTCGGTAACAATGGAAAGAACATTGCCTCTTGAAGCTTCCCGTCCGTCTGTTCAAGATACAGTAACTGAAATCCTGTAGGTAGCTTTAGAACTGGTTTGTATTATAGGAATTAGTGCAAGCTTTTTACAATAGTTAGAAGAGACTTCTTAATTTTTTGTTCACCTGGTAAATTTTTAAGACCTCCAGTATCACAGGGATGTTAGGTCAGTGTCTTGAGCATGGGACCACATCAGTAAGGTCTCAAAAGCTCAAATGTATTTTTACCTCACTGTTTCCTAAGTCATGCTTACACTGCCTGCTATTTTACAAAGTGGTACATTCACACTGGGTATCTTCTCTTTAATAGCACCTTAGGTCTGTTCCATGATGCTCATTTTGCATCTAGGGGGTAAGAAAGGCCAGGAAAAAATGCTTGCAGAGCCTTAACTCTGATCTTTGACATGCAGTTTGATGGTGTGTTTTATGGCCGTCATCAGGTATTCATAGTAATGAATAGTGTGGACTAAACAGTGCAGATTTTTATGTCGAACTTAAGTGAAACTGAGGTAAGCTTAGAAATGTAGCAGAAGTGTGGATGGACTAGAGGTTACCTGACTCATAATATAGCAGGTCCCTTATAATTTGGGCTGCACGTGGTCAGATGTATGCATACACATATGCACAAAATTAGCTTGCTGTTTCCGGAGTGCTGCTTCATTTTTTTAAACCTTTGTTTTATACAGCATTATGAGTTAGAGGAATTGCAGTTAATCTTACTAAGCTTTTACGGTAGTACTTACTGGGAATGTTTCATGTCGCCAGACCAGTTTAATAGTAATAACTTTGGCATTGTGTCCCTCCCCTGAAGCAGTAATATCCGAGGTGAGCCAAATTGATTGATTGCCAATCTCCACACTTTCTGAAATATTTAAAGTGCATAATTATTTGTCCAAAGTGGCCTACAAATAGAAGAAAAATTATAAAGCTACTGAATTGAGGTGTATGTACAATACTTTGGAATCTTGATTGACTCAAAATGTGACCTTAAGACTTCCTGGATGTGTTCTTATTTTGAATTGAGGCTATCACATGGAGAGCAAGGGGGTGTAAAGGGGCTGTCTTAAGTGGGTGACACTTTCAGGTGTCATCGTATTTGTGATTAACAGAGAAGGCTGCCTGGCAGACAGGCTGTGTCTTACTCCTTAACATTTTAGTACTGAAAGCATGAAATGTGTTATTTGTCTGAAAATTATACAGCTAGTCAAATTCAGGTAAAGGACTCTTGCTTGGGAGCTGAAACTTAAGTTCTTGGCGGTAGGGACATGTTTGCAATAGCTGTGTGATTTCCCCAAGTTAAGATTTGTGTTGTAGTTGAAGTATTTCAAACGTGTGCTTTAATGTTCGTTGTAGCAAAGTATTTGGAGGGGTTAAGATGGAAGACTGTTTGCCAGAATATTGGAAAGTTGTAAGCAGCAACGTTTAGCCAGTTGTGCCACTCGGGTTAATTCTTGTGTGACAGATGCATGTCCATGGTGCAAAATTCTCCCTTTAAAATTACTCTGTAGCCTTTGCTGCAGCTAGAACTGTCAGACCTGTGCAAAGGCTGAAATAATTATTTTTTTTTTTGCAGCACCCTCTTTGGCCTTGTCAAAACAAAAGCCATGCAGTGGAGTAGCTTTGATTTACAGTACATTATGCGAAGACATATTTGTTCTTGCATAAAGTCTGCTTGTATAAGCCTCTAATTCATGGATGTAAACTGCAGTAGTGTGTGACTGCTTATCTTGGCTAGAAGAACCATCTCTGAAAGCACTCACCTTTATTAAAAGAATGGGCTTCTTATAATGTATTGAAGAAAACTGAATTTCATCTCAGTGCCTGGTTCCTTTGCAGAATAGTAACTGAACCTGCACTTGGTAGTTGAATGCCTTTCAAGGGTGCATTAAATTAAGCATTAGAATTTGAGAGGTTAAGGTCTCTGTTGTACCTTTTAAGTGTCTTGTAGCTATTCTCTAAATCTGTTCTAATTGTCAGTCATGCAGTAACAAGATGCCCATACCCAAAATGTTTCAGGTGAATGTGTGGCACTTTTCCATTAAGGTGGAAAGAGGTTTTGTCTGTTAATATATGGCCACTTCAGTGGGATCTCTGCCGAACCTCTTTTTTGTTGTTGTGCCCATAAGTTATTCAGAGAACTAAGCAAAAAAGGCTTGAGCTGAGCAATTGAGGCTCAACCCTCACTGAAAAATTAGTGTTCAAATTGAGTGGATGATGGTAACATTTCTCTACAATTCTGTGTCATGGCTCTTTCTTGAGACAACCACAGTAATGTTTAAATAACTCTTTGTATAGAGGACCTGTTGTCACTTCCTTTTCGGAAGACCAGTGAACTTCTAAATGACACCAGGCATTTCATACCACTGTATGATCGCCAGTAGAGATCATAAAAATGAAAGTTTTGAGACCAACATATGGAATGATTTCCATTTTTCAGGGTCTGCCAGAAACCTGAAGGCTTATATGCTTCAAAATTTGACTAATAGGCTTTCTGTGAAATTTTAACTGTGGGTTCTGTGCCCTTCCTCCTCCCCCCCCCCCCCCCCCCCCCAGTGACAGAAGCTTTGCTGCCTTTGGCCTGAAATACAGCAATGGCAGTGCTACTGGGAGAAGCTGGAGTGGTGGGGTAATCTTCGCTGAGGCTGTGAATATTTGGGATTTTACATTTTTTGAATCAGCTGGATTGTTTCTGAAAATCTTGTTGAGACTGAAGTTTTTGTCCCTTGGAGGATTATGGCCAGACTCATCAGGCGCTGAAGACCGCCCTTGGCAGGGTCGTTGTGGATCGTTTCTCTGTGGGGCTCCATTTTTAAATGGCAATAATGGCAGAGTTCACTTCCTTCAACCCGTGTCATCTATGGCTATTCTCCAGATGGAAAGAGATGGTACTTGTATTAGCTACTGCTTAGGAGGGATGGGATCAGAAGGTTGCTGGTCTTGGCTGCTTTCTTCTGGATGTTACGGTATAAGCCTGGTGGTGTTAGAGGCGATAGGCTTATCACATGCCTACTCAGTATTGAGTTGTTCATTTCTCTGGTGTGAGTGATAGCTTATGCTTGAGCTCTTCAAGGGACCATATTTTGCCTTCCAGGGACAATTAAGTACCATGCTGTCAGTCAACAAAAGCTGTGAAAAGCCATGCTGCTTGAGGGCAGTGTCTGTGGTGGCCATGGCTGGGCTGGCTGCTGTAGGTGTGTGCTGCCTACCTTGTGCAGGGAGCTGCCTGTTGAGGTATGCTGTTAAGTGGGTCCCATTAGGATAGGGGTTGTGAGTAACCATCCCAAAGCATGGCATTGCCTGTCCCCAGGTCTCACGGGGGTGCAGGCTTCAGCAGTCTTCAGCACGTGCACCATGCTTGAGGACTCTCCTGCTGTCCAGGCAGGTAATGCTGCTGCTGGGTCAGCTCTCTGCAGCGGCAGGTGCGCGGAGAATGAATGATTCATGCTCTAGCTGGAATGCTTGGCCACAAAAGACCTGTCATTGTGATGGTCCCAGGCTTCTTCATCTGTTTTGGTCTCTGGGAATCCAAGCTCGTCTCAGGTGTCTCCCTCTTCCTTTATCTCTCTTATACTGAACTGACTGTACTTTGGGGCACAATTGGGGCCTGACATAAGGTCACCATGTGTCACCGGTTTAGAGCTCCTGCTGTCTCAGCCTTGTTCTGTTTCATCTCTCCTCTGCAGCCATCAGCTTTGCTGAGCATGTGGATGACTTTCACCTGTTTCCAAGAGAACAGTGAAGGATTTTTGACTGGTCTACTCCTAACTAATGCTTCTAAGATGGCTAGATTCTGCTGTTAAAACAAAAGTAAGCTTGCCGGTGATGCTAGAGAGATCCTGTGAGGTACACTTCAGCAAGTCTAGCAAAGCTCTGGATGGAAGTTAGTGGACAGAAAGAAACTGGATGGCTGCATCAATTATTTTAACTCTTATATGCACCAATTTGTGATCTACTAGCTGGCTTTTTCAGTGTGCATTAGCATAGCTGGGAGTATAAGTTTGGGGGGTTTTCTTCCCTTTTAAGTGCAGAGCAGTGGCTTCTGTACTCTAGAAAGAAGAGGAGATACAGTATGTTTCCTGGAACAAACTCTGTACGAATTGTGGGGTGATTTTTTGCATTATTGTAATCTAAACTCTAATCAATATTTTTAATTTAAAAATAGATTTATGAAGATAATGTGTTACAACAAAAGAACATGATGATGACACTGAGAAGGAGAGTCCTTGCAGTCGAAAGGGACCTCAGTCTTGTTAGACCACTGTGAGATACATGATCTGTGCAACTGTAGTTATGCAGAAACAGAGGATGACAATTTAGGCTGAGCCTAAAGCCTGCATTAACATTTGGTTGGTGTGTTGAATTTGGATCTTAATTTGCAGGTTAATAACTAGATGATGTCAACTTGAAATAAGAGCATTATGGGAAATGAGCTTTTTCCTTCCAAGAAAGGTTTGTGTCTGTTGCTAGATGCTTATATGGTCAACCAAATACTGCCTTCTGCTAGGTAGCAGCCAACAATCTTTCTTTGTTACGTGTCTAGTTGAGCTTTGTTTGGTAAAGCTATTAAATATTGCTGTCTCACATTCACTCCAAATGTGAATTGCTACAGTCTGATGTTAGACTGGGTGAAAGGCGTGCACAATCCAGAATTCATCATCCGTTAGGCCCTTTGTGTGGGTGAAGCGTGGCACTTGTCGAGAACAGTCTGCGGATGCTGTGCAAACAGGATGAAAGAGCCAATGCAGTGCATTGTTCTAGATCGGTTGGTGACTGTAAAAGGCGCTCATCTGAAGGATGTGGGGCTAGGATTGGAAGAGTTATGTAGAAGTATGGAGGGTTTGTACAGCCTTGAGTGTAAGGGCCAAACAGTTCTTTGACAACAGCAAGAGGCAGCATAGTTTAGTGAACAGGATGGGGACTAAAAGTCTTATCTATAATGGATTCATGATCCTGGATAAATTAACATTTTTATATAAAATAGGCATATCTTACAATAACATAGTTGACTAAATCTGTAGGCTGAAATCGTTCTGCTTTTTATAAATAGCACATGGGAAAGCTTTATTGCAAAACAAATTCAACATACATGTTTACAAGTGCAGTACTTAAATTTGGAATAGCTGAAGAAATTGTCAAGTGGATTACTTTTGTGCTTAGGCAGCCTGAAAGTTAAGACTTTTGGAATAAGAACTTCTGCTAATTCCTGGTTTTTAAAAAAAAAAGCCTGAGCAGTTTCTTGAAGCACCCCAGCGTGGATCCTGATGTACTGACAAGTCACACTCCTCTGCACAGACTTTGTCCGTGAGGCAGCTGCAGCAGTTCTCCAAGAGCAAAAAATAAAGCTGGGGTTGTGTAACTTAACCTGGGGGAGGAGAGGGACATTCCTGGTGTTGAAGAGAAAGCTGTGGAGTCAAGGCCTGGGTATGTAGGCTTGTTGGGGGAGACATGCTATGCTGGCTTCACAAACAATTTTCAGAAAGAGGGTATCAGAGAGAATCTGGGTAAACTTTCGTTGGAGGAGGCAGAGCTATGCCTTGGCTGCCTTGTCATTTGAAATGTCAGAGGGATATGCACTGATTCAGAGCTACCCAGCTTTTTTACCTCCCACCTCTGGGATTTCTTTCTTGCACTGTCTTAATTGCTCCAGCTCCTGTGCTGCTTTTCTATAGCCACCCCAGGTCTTCCCTCCTGTGCTTTGAAGATTAGGTTCAAAATAAGGCCTCTCAGCATAATGAAACCGGCATGTGGGATTCGATGTCAAGTGTGGAAGTGTGCAGTGGCTTGCAGCCCCGTAGCACAGCCCGGGAAACAGCCTGGCATGTCACTTCGTGGAGCTGGCGCATTCACAGGGCACGATCTGATTCGAGTAAGTTAAGATGAGGTTTAGAGTGTATTACCAACATGCCTCCAAGTTCTGTTGTGCTTGTCACCTGAAGGGCAATTACCCAGGCCATGCCACAAGACTGAGCTTAAAACACAGGGGCAGGAAGCCAGATTCTACACTTAGCAAGCACTTTAAATAGAAAACTACAGCACAACTGACCTGCAGGTACCTTTCCTTTTATAAGGAAATCTGGTGTTTCTAACTGCTGGAGGCTTCTTTGCTGTAATTATACCACAGCATTTGTCAATGCATTTATAATACTTCCTCACCAAAATATGTTTGGTCACAGCTCAGTGTGATTGCCATGTGTAGTCTGAGTTTCAGGCAGAATATAAAGTCTCTTCCTGCTCTACTTTTGTTACCCTTGTATTAATAGATGAAGTGAAAGGAATACTTGGGGCTTTCTCCAATGACACTGTGTCAACCATGGCAAAGCACCAAGGTTCACAGTACTAAACCATTGAGATCACTTTATAGTGTTTCAGTAGGTCTGCGCTGCAGCAATGGCACATTTGACCTGTCTCAAGCACTGTAGTGGTCTGGTAGCGCCAGCATGCTATTTAACACCGGTTGTGAATTGACCTAGCTTATGAGCTAGCCCATGCTTAATACCACGTTGCCATGGTTAGAGTGCTACCAGCATCCGTGCTAACAGATGCTAAGCTAGTACAGTTGCAGCTGTAAATCTGTAAGTCACAGCAGCGAGGGCCATTTAGACATAAACTTGGGAAGCTGCTTTCATGTATCTTCAAGTGTTGATGGTACAGAGATGCTGGTACCTTTGTTGCTGGTAGAATTTAAGCAAACCTGGCTTAACTGTTTCTGTTACCCCATATTTTATAAGATGTAAATTCTGGCCAAAGCTCTTGTTGTGGTGCCTTCTTTCATGTGTCTAACATAGATGGACTGGGGAAAGGGCAGGGCTATGCGGGGTCTTATTTCCCTACTTTAACTGTTGTCAAAATCCTAGAAACTGTGTCATATCTTCTGAGTACTTAGCTGCTTGCAGAGCTCAGCTGAACTGGCCACCAGATTTTGTGACTGCCAGGGCAGGAGAGTCTGGGTTAAGCCTCACTCAGTTAAAACATGCGTATAGCTACGAGGATTATCCACTTTGTAATTTCTTTGTGGAAGTTGTGTGATACCTCTTATAAAAGACACATATATGGCTGTGCGTTACAAGGCCTAGCTGAGCTGGCTAAGTATTACAAGGAGTATTGAGTCACTCTCTGCTTCTCTTGGTAACAGAAAGCAAAATAGAAGACTCCAGTGAGTTATTGAAAGCGACAGCATAGGCGTGCATAAACCTGGTTTGGTTGTATACCTCTGTAATTGCATCTTCTCCTTCATTGCTTCAGTGCCTTGGAATTTAAGCTATCAGACTTCTCCCAGCTCTATAGGAAACTCACTTCTGAGTGTACAATTAAACTAAATCTGTTCTTATGAGAGAAAGCTGAGATTCTTGGGACAGAAGGTCAAAGGCTACTAAAAATTTAAGAAGAAGAAAAAGCCAGACTTCAAAATTACTGTTTCTGGCAGCTGACTTCCTAGAAGTCCTGGTGAACGGAAGGGAAGCCCAAGATAGATGAGCTGAGGTGCTGGTGTTGATGAAGTGGTTGTCTTGACAACTGCAGTCACTTAAATATCTCTAGGAAAATAGCTAGCAAATGTTAAGATTGAGGGATGGCAATGGGTTGACAGAAGAACCAGGAGCAATGAGCAGCTTGAGGTTTATGCAGGGAATTGATTTGACTACAGTAGGAAGCTGCTTTTTGCCGTGGTGCATCCTTGGGTGATACACCCTGATGGTGGTTCTCTTGTAATGACAGTGTCCAGCTGCTCTCTTGCTGCACAAAGTACCATCCCTGTGGAGAAACACTGACCTCCCAGGGTATGTTCATGCGCAAAAAAGTGGCAGAAATATGTGGTGTGAATTCAGGTACTACTGGAGTGCTTCATCTTGCAGCTCCACTTTTCAGTGCAGTCATACAAATATTGCAGGAAAACACAGTGTAAAATAAACCCTGCATGCAAGCAGATATATCTGAGAATTGTATTCCATGTCCAAGCTAAATTGCAGAAGCTGCAACTGTGTTAGGGATTGGTTTAAGTCCTTGTAGTGCTTATTGTGGTGAGAAACGGAGGCCTCTTACCATGTGTGTTTTGCTAATCATGACTGCACATGCTGGTTTTTGGTTCCATAGGTAAAACTAGTAAGTTTTAATCTTTCTTTCCTAATGGTGCACTTAATTCTCTTTCATATTGGCACAAAAAACAAACCATAGAGAAAGCCCGACTGAATAAAATGAGTGGAGTTTCAGCCAATGGTTTCCTGCTGCCACAAGCATATTTGTAACTGCCAACTATGACAGGTATTTCTACAGACACTGAATCTTAAGAACACCAGGTGTTTGGAGAAGTTACAGAAGACTGTGTACATTTTCAGCCTCTCATCTAATAGCTGATTTCTGAGCTTATCTCTCTGTAGTAACTTGTGCATCATAGTCAAGAGCTTTGTTCAAATGCAAGTGGAAACTCATAAGCTACTTCTTTCTCCAAAGGACAGTAAGTGGTGAAACCTGGTGGTAGGATCAGTTTCCTGTCAGAATATTTCCTTTTTTCCTAGGAAATATCCTAGCCTACAGATGCAGGAACAGTTACTATATATATGTGGGGTTTTTACCTGCATGTTTAAAAGCTACCTGGCTCTACCTGTAGTGGTCAGAATACCAGGCAGATCTGAGATATCTGTGTTTGTTGTGGTTTAATCCCAGCCAGCAATTAAGTACAACACAGCTGCTTGCTCATCTTGCCCCCCACCTCCAGTAGAGAAAGAAAATTGGAGGACAAGACAAGGAAACCCGTGGGAGGGAAAAGACAAGGAAACCCGTGGGAGAGACAAGAACAATTTAATAATTGAATATAAATTAATAATGATAGTAATACTACTAATAATTTGTAATAAAAATAATGGAATATAAGCTATACGATTGCTCACCACCCGCTGACTGATAACCAGGAAGGTCCTGAGTAGGGAGTGCCAGAGCTGCGGAGCCTGAGAGAGCACCAGTGTTGGAGTGAGCCCCACAAGTGAGAGAGTGACCAAGAAAAGCAACCAACCAGCCTGGCCCCCCAGCCCACTCCCAGCTTGTATATACTGAGCATGACATTCTAGGGAATGAAATGCCCCTTTGGTCTGTTTGGGGCAGCTGTCTGGGCTGTGTCCCTTCCCAGCTTTTTGTAGCAAAGCAGTTGGGAACACAGGCGCAGGTTCAGAAACTGAAAAAGTGCTTGCATTGGTTCAAACTCTCCTTAGCAACAACTAAAAACACGGGTGTTGTCAGTACTCAGCACAAATCCAAAACATAGCCTCTAACAAATCCAAAACACAGCCTCTTCAGCTACTGTGAAGAAAATTAACTCTGTCCTGGCTAAAACCAGCACGGTGCTACAGATCTAGTTGGCACTTCGGTTAATTCATTGAAAGCTTCTGTCATTTGACCAGCTGTTTCTGCTTAGCCACATCTTTTAGCATAGGCAAAATCTCTTCTAACTTTCCCAGCTAGCAATATAAGCCAGTGTTACAATTAACTCTTGATGGAAGTTCTGATGTCTTGCCAAATTAGAGGGAAGTTTTCCTTGGTGAGTGACATCAGTTTCTGCGGTGATGAAGCTTGATATAGGGAGCTTTATAAACTACACATGAGTAGTTTGGGTTTTCCAAAGGGAGCATATGGTAGCTGACACTTCAGTTGGAGATGACTTGGTAATTATAGCTCCTTTGTCTGAATCCCTCTGCCATTTCATGGGACTAATGGCAAATTAAGCTGCTCTTGTAGATGCAGGGAAGGCAGGCTGCTAAAAATACTTGGTTTCTGCACATCTTTTAATTATTCTGTGAGGCTTGGACTGGGCTGAAGGCTTGAAGACCAGGGTATGAGTTCACAGTGGTTGTACTCTAAAATGAGTGAGTAGTCTTACTATGGGTGACAAACCCTTTTCTGAATGGAGAAGAATCTCTGTTCTGTGGTTGATCTGTTTTAGGACAGGACACAGCAAGCCTGTCAGACTTTTTTTTTTTTTCTCCCTCTAGCTTCATGTAGTTACTGAAGGTAACTGCTGGTTTCTGAAATCAGCAGAGAATTGCTTGGTTAGTCGTTGTGATGGTCTGGTCTGAGCGTTTTGTTGCAATGATCTGGCTTTGAGGGTGAGTCACGTCAGCTTAACTTAAATGTCTCAGTTCTAGTTTGTGTTATAAGCATTTGAGCATATAAATCAGCTGAAGTTTGGCCTGAGTTGTTTTTATTCCAAGATAAATGTAATATACACACTTGAACAAGCTCACTAGAGAAACTTGAACCTGAGCAAGTGAAATCTAGTTTGATTTTGGTTTTTGTAGGCTGATCCTTTGTGCAATTCAGCTTACAGTTGCTAGAACAATGGGCATGGCTTCTACTGCTGTTAAGCATAACAATCAGAAAGAACAATTTATCTGTGATATGGTGCCTGGCTCATGCCACAAAGCTTGATATTCCATTAATCCTTTTATAAACTGTTTTATCCTAGCTAATGTAATTGTGGATGTTCTTATTACCCCTGTAATGCCTAATCCCTTTTGAATTCTTCTAAACTGTTGGCCTTCATGTTGCTTAGCAGTAATTAGCACGATACAGGTGGTTTGTGTATTGTTTAACTCCTTGATTGAACTTCTGAAATCTTGTTTGTGCTGGCCC
>NW_010253290.1:0-11995 GCF_000690775.1 Eurypyga helias | reverse complement strand
CCGTGAGTGGGAGCCTGTGCAGATGGATGCTTGCATCAGCCTGACTGCCAGCCCTGAGCTTGCATCCTTTCTTAAGCTCGTCTTCAAAGCCCTTGTGTTATGTACCCA
Source organism: Eurypyga helias (assembly GCF_000690775.1). Taxonomy (NCBI): domain Eukaryota; kingdom Metazoa; phylum Chordata; class Aves; order Eurypygiformes; family Eurypygidae; genus Eurypyga; species Eurypyga helias. The sequence goes on along the minus strand of NW_010253290.1, from coordinate 11,887 downwards.
CTTGGCATGGCAGGCTTTTGAGAATGCCGGATAACCTCCTTCCCAAATTATGAGGAAGTCTGTAAGAAGCTTCACATTCACAAAAGAAAACAAATAGTTGGTGTCCCTTATGCAAATTTCTGAGCTGCATTGCTGGATCCTATTAAGCTACTTTCAGTTTAACCGTGCTCTTCTTACTGTTCCCCCATTATTGTAGCCATGTGTAGTTGGTGTTCAGACATCTTGGGTATCTGCTCTGGAGGTTGTTTAGCTCTGCTAGGATATGGGAGAGGCCTTCACTTAGTGGTTTTGATTCCTTGTTGTTCCTTTCTCAGATGCATTTGTTCTAGACAAGCTTGGTTGTTCAAGGTCAAAGTTCTTCTTAAAGTTAAGGAATAATACAGGATTTTTCAATAATTCCTGCTGCTATGCTTTTGTTGCAGTATTTTTATCCCATACATTCTTGCCTTGTAACTCTACCAGAGTTTGAGCAGTCTGTGGTAAGTAGGGTGAAGAACTAAAATTGTCCAGGGGTGCCTGAAGTGTTAACTTCAGTATGGAAGAGTGATGCTAAGGGCCACCCCGCTTATTTTAAGCACTCAGCTTTGTAGTGGGACTTGGAGGGGTTCTGCCATCTCTTGTCTGGGAATACCTCTGCCCTCCTCAGGGCTTTGGCATGCCCAAGAAATTTAATATGGGGCTCTCAGCCAACAGTGCTGGTCAGCCTTGGCATATTACTTGGAGATAGGTTCAGTTCACTCTTCATTTTGAAGACACTAAGCCCATATCTTCTGGTGTGTTTTGGGTTTTTTTTGGGTAACATATTCCTCAGGCTATGAGTTTATACTGAGGAATCCTTCCTTCCCCTTGTTGAAACTTTTGCCTTCTGGCCTCTTGTCTTGCAGAGTGGGGCAGGGCCAAAACCCAGCCAGCAGTGAGGGCATGTGCCTCTGGTAACCAGAGGTGCTCAGCTGGAAGGATGGATTGCTCCTGTTTATCAGATCACTTTCCAGTGTGAAATATTTATAATCCTGACAGCTTTTTCCAAGATCTGAGCAGACAGGCTCCTTCTGTCTTTTGGCTTGGGCTTTTGCATTCCTGTCTGGGCAGTGGCCTGATGCCAAGGGGAAAGCTGAAGAGAGCTGTGCTTAACGCCCTTTAGGATAGGGCATCCACCCAGAAGGTGGAGGATGCAAGTTAAAGTGCCTCTGGACCAAATGTCCCAGTGCCAGCTGACTGAATAAGGTGTCCCAATTTAGCTTTCTTTTTTTGTGAGGAAAATAGGATAATTATCTGAACCAAGCTGTGGTAAAGGTGGTCACATACAGTATTTCAAGCTGTGAGTCAGCCTTATACAAACACCTGTGTGTAACATGGAGTTCAGTATTAAATTCTGTGTTCAGGACATGTCAAGACATTTTCTTCCTTGTCACTTCTGTGGGGCAGGTCACCAAGCACTCCTGAGGAACATATGGAAAATCCTGGGTTTAAACCTGGAGTTTCCCAGGGTGGGTCCCTAGTCAGTACTGGCTACTGAGATGCACTTTGCAAGCACCAGACTTGCCATGCTTACCCTAGGATGCTTACCATGTCACTCCTGTTCTAGCAGTGTCCAGAAAATCAAAGGGTAAGCTACTCATAAGTAGCTATTAATCTCTTCTGGAGAGCTCAGGATCCTTTTTTTCTTGTTTAAACTTACCTTTTGTGGAGGATGCTTCTGCTACATATGGGGTAAGGAGGTGGCCTTAAGCAGTTGTTCTTCAGTGCTCAGTGACTAGTCATGTATCTGTGGGAGAAGATCTTTCAGTGTAACAGGAAGATGACTTTAAAATCCTTCCGTATAAGCACTTTGTCATTGGCTGGCTTTTTTTGTGTATTGGGGTTTTTTTCCAGTGAAATTTTCTCATTCATTTGCTGTAGTCTGTTGTCCCTTGGATGAAGCTGTGATTTTTAAAGGCATCATTTCACATTGGAAGCAACTTCAATGTCCTATGATAACATGTACTAGAATGTCAGATCAGTCAGTGTTTAATTTGCAAATTCAAAATCTTGCTGTTGTGGCTTTTTGTGTTAAGCAGCTGAACTGTAAGGGTAATGAATGAGTGATGCAGACTTCCACTATCATTAAGCTAATATTGCACTAGCTGTATGTAAAGCTAACTGTTCACAATAAAAAAAGCAAATGAGCTATGTGTTACCTTAGATATAATTAGGTATGCTGCCTTCTATGTTTATACTCAAGATCAGAGCAGAAGCATAAAACCCCCCTATGATACAGGCTCCAATGCCCAATGCAGAAGTGACTGTGCAGTGAATGAGAGCTCTGCAGCACATACAGCTTAGTGCACAGTGTGGGTTGCCCTGCTTTAGATTTGCTGAGAAAACTTACTTTTCTGTCCTGACAGGAGAATGACAGCATTTTAATCCTCATGACTGCAGCCAGTAAAATGGCACTACGTGAAATACGGAATCTGGTGTCTATAGACACAGTACCCGGAAAGGCCGGACAGTATTGCAGCAAATGTGAAGGAGCTAGTGCTGTGTATGTCATTGCTTAGATACTCCTGAGGTCACTTCCCCGATGTCTGACATCTCAATGTTCCCTCTGAGGAAGATCAGGCTTGTTGAGTCAGAAATGGTGTCCCACTCGCTGTGCATATGGGCTGTAAACAACCACTTTCTTCAACCTTTGTGTCTCTGCAGGCTTTATACCTTGTAGATGACATGACTTGGCTGAGGAACACTAAACATAGTTAACTATGTAGATGTCTTCCAGATATTTGTTTTGAGAGAAACACTTTGAAGTCATAAAACACACTGGAACTGCAGCAAAGCTGCTGGTATATTTGCTTTTAGCACAAGAGCCATCTTGCCATCAGGATTTTTTTACAAAACCCAAATTGACTCAGAAGGCTTTTGATTGATGTATTTTTTTGTATATGTGTGTGTTTGATTATTTTTTAAAAGCATCTGGAACTGACTTCAACTAGTCCACCTGCATTTTCAGCATCTAATTCTTCTTTTTTGGCTTTCACAGATTGGTACTTCCTTTGAATGATGCCGTGTTGGGAAGAGGGTAACTGAAAATATTGCAGAGTAACTTCAGCAGCAAACACTGTGGTGCTGCTGCATAATGAGAGTGAAGGAGCGTATTTTGAAACTTGTCTCTTTTTGCAGGAGGCAGTGAGTGATGTTGGCGCATTTTAAGGGCGAGATGTGTTACTGCTTGTGTAATGTCCAGTGTGATGAAGCTGTGACTTACTAGGTGCTCACAAACCTGGAAGGTTAACCTAGCCCACAAATGTAACAAGGGTTTAGTGGCTACTAATGAGCCGTAAAAATGATGGTTACTGTACAGCTTGTGGTATGCAAATATAAGTAAATCAGTGCTGTTTCAAAAGCCCAGAATGCTCTGAAGGGTGGCAATGAGTGATTTTTCTGCTGTAACTAGGCTATGCAAGAGCTGGCATCTGGTGAGTGCTTGCATCTTCCACTCTCCTGAAAACTTAGGCATGGGATGTTAATGACATGCTCTGTAGAGATACATGTGCTGCTGAAGCTGTAATTTTAAAATCTTCATTATTAATCAGGTGATCACTAAGTTTGGTCAAAAATTGCTGGGTTGGCTATCTTTATCACTAAATAAGCAAGTAGGTCACTAGTTTAACTTCCTGCTGTCCCTCTGCACTACAGTTGCCAAAATATTGCTCAGGTATTAGGATGGAAAAGGAAGGCAAACCCTGAGTATGTTTTATTTTTTCTTCGTAGAGTCGAAAAGTACTCAGAGGATATGTATGCATGATGTATGTGGTATTTAGATTACTGGCAGATTATTAACTCTTAAAACCACAACTGACAGTGTACAAAATTATCCTGTCATATGTTTTTCTACTAGGAAAGGTAACAGGCATTTGTGCAGGATTTCTGGAGTTGTCTGAGCTGGTTTTGTCTGAGATAAATTAGTTTTCTTCAGAGTAGCTAGGTTGAGGCTATATTTTGAATTTGTGCTGAGAAGAATGTTAATAACACTGTTTTAGTAGTTGACAAGCAATGTTTACATTAAGCCAATGATGTTTTCAGTTTCTCATACTGCCCTTCTCACAGCTGCTTCTCTGAGAAGCTGGGAGGGGACACAGCCAGGATAGCAGACCAAAGGGATATTTCATGCCATAAGGTGGCATGCTCAGTATATAATGTTGGGGTTAGTTGGCTGTGAGTTTTTGCTTCTCAGAGATGGGCTGTTGATCACCTCTGGTGAGCAGTTGTTGCATTGTGTGCCACTTATTTTTTGTATTTTCCTTTATCAGTAATACTTCCTCTCCCTCTGCTGCCCAGATAAACTGTTTTTATCTCAACCCACAAGGTTTGGGTGTTTTCTGATTCTCACCCTCACCCTACCTGGGGGTATGGAGGGGTGGGGGCTGAGTGATCAGCTGTGTGGTCAAACCACCACATAGCCAAAGGTTACTAGTTGGGTTTTTTTTTCCTGTGTGTGCAATCCCATGCTTACTGGAATAACCAAGTAGCTGCTTTGTCTAAGTGTCCTGCCTAAACTGTTTATTTCTAAGTTAAGTGGTTGATTCTTTGAAAATAAGCCATTTAAAATGAGGGACTTTTGTCTAGTTTGTTACCTGGCTGCACAAGCAGTTGTGCCAGCTGTGGGGCTAGGAGGGGGAAGCTCTGCTGTGATGTGTGCTGGTTTGTTCTTTACTACTTGCTTAGGGCTTACAGTGTTTGGATGCTCAGTTAATTATGCTGTAATTCTAAAGATCTATCAGACTCGAATGTAAGAAGTAGGAAGCAACATTTATGCACGTGTAGTTTTTGGGGAGGGGGTTTTCAAATGACAGTGACAGTTAATGCTGCCCATACTGCCACTCATGATCTGGTTCCTAATAATCTGTTTGACATAGTAATTCTGATTGCTGCTTATGTGACGTCATGTTCACTGTGGTGCTTAGTTGCTGGGCTGGGAGCTTGAGCTGTCCAGCTGGGTTAGCTCTTCTTACAGTACCTGCTGGTTCTGACTCTCTTAAGGGCTCTGAACAAGCTCTGGGACTGTTTTGGCACTGAGCTTTGCTGTTTCCCTTAGCAGTTTGTGCACAGCAGCCGTCTGCGTAGAAGCAGAGCTGTACCTGTGAGCATCGCAGTAGTTGTTACTTCATACGTCTGTAGTGATGGAGAGAAGGCATGCCTGCAGGAGTGAGCAAGCTTGATACAGAGAAGAGCGCGATGTTCTTCAGAGATGGCTGGGGAAGGAGGGCATCTTCGTTAATGAGAAAAACATAGACACTTGTTCAGGTTTCTAGAGGTATTTTGGACTTACTTCAACAGAAGTTTATCAGGTAGTGGTGTGGAGGTTTTCTACCATCACTCTTCCTGGACAACTAACAAATGTTACAAGGGTGCTGCTTTCTGTTTGCAATATCTTCTGAGAATTGAAATCTCTCCTCAGCTGAGAAGCACAAGCCACATCTTTAATCTCCTTTTAAAAGTACTTTGTTCACTACCCAGTACCCCTTGAGCTTCCTCAGTGCTCTAGTGAGTTCACTAGCATTTTCAGCTACTTTAAAATGCCTCCTTGATGTTGACAGGCTCTTGTTGCTTCAGCACAGTGAAGCTGAATGCATGCAAAATCAGCTTGATAGAATCTCCACATCAGGTTTTGCCAGTAAAATGCAGTTACTTCCAAACAGTTGATATTTGAATCAAACTGTCATACTTCAATTTGTTGTCCTTCACAAGGCTGATTTATGCACCAAGGCACAATTACTTAGTCTGCTCAGCGCACTGTTTGTCCCAGATAGCGCCTCGTACGTTTTAATCAAAAAGTTAAGGAAGCTGAACTTGTACTGTGTGTCTTGCTGGGGAGGAACAGAGCGACAAAGTAAATGCTTTGGTTATAGTTTGGTCACCTCTTGTAAATGACGATAGGCATATGTGTGAGCAGTGACTTTCAGCATCTCATCTGCATACGCTGCTGATGTGCAACGTGACAGCTGGTCCCCCGGCAAAGGACATGGAAAGCTCACCTGGGATCTCCGCAGAGACTCCTATTCCTGGTCTGTAGTGGTAGCAGGACAATCACTGCACTTCCCCCCATGTTTTTTCAATGTAACAGTTTGGAAAGTAACACTTGAACTGTGCAGCGCACTGTAAAATAAAATTGGGCTAAATACAGCTTTCTGAAAGCACCCTATGAGAATAAACCAGGAGTCCACTGGAGTGTGGGTGGTTGGTTTGTCTTCTCTGTATCTTTCCTGTTCAGACAGATAAACGCTTCAAGGCTATGAAGTGGCAGACTAAAATGGCCTACGTAGTACCTGAAATAACTTTGGATTTTAGACTCTTTTGGACTACTTAAGTCACTATCTTCTACAATAGTCTAACAGTTCAGTTGGAGGAGACTAGGGCGGATAGGACATTGAAATTACAAACTGAATACTACCAGGTAGAAACCCTTCCAGCTGATACTTTTTGCTTTCATTTTGTGGAAGGGCTAAATGTGTTTAATGAAGTTAGGGAAGTTTTCTGGAGTTAGATAACCAAGGGGTCGCAAGGGGTGGTTCCAGGGAACGTAACGGAGTGACCGTTTAGCTTGCGATACCCTCAGCATGATGCTCCCTTACTTCCTTATGGTACTCTGCGCAAGTGAGCTAGGTTTTACACTGTCTCTGCAAATATCATGTAGTGTCCGATGACCCCCAAAACATTTCTGAGATGGGAGTGCCCTGACTCCCAGACATAACATGCTTTTGCACATGTAGTTCATGCTCCAGATTCTGTAAAGGAGCTGCTGCTGCTCTGCCTTAGAGACACTACTCAGCAGTTGTAGAAATGCTGGTTATTAGAGCTGGATTGCAGACATTTTTGCCATAGTACACAACTTGAACCAAGCAGCTGCAGCTGGTTTCCAGGGATACCAGAGCAGAAGCCACAGATGGATTGGATGTTGTTCCCCTTTCGTTCTTGGACTCACTGACTGGGTTGCTAGTGTTGTCTGATGAGCTTGCATCATGGGTTTGCTTGATGTGTACAATATTTGGAAAGGATTAGCAAAATCAGTATGACATAATTTTTTTGTAGCACATGAAACTGAAGACTGGTTATACAGTCAAAGGCATCTTTATCATTCTCTGCTTTCTGTGGTAGATGCAGGTCTTGTGTAACTCTCCAGAATTCTGTTAGGAATGTTAAGGATTCCTGACCATTCTGTATATTAGTGTAAATGTCTGTCTTGAAATGAGACACAGGGGATGGCTTGTCAAGCAATCTGATTTTTTTTTATACCCAGGTGGGTTGTATGCTGTCTAACTTTAATACTGATGCTGAAAGCTTGCAAGTTTTGACCTGATCACTTCAAGTGTTGGGAATATCCAAAGGTCCCCTTAAGAAAAGTGTTCTTTTTTAGAGTGCCTCTTTTCACACAGTGAATACTGAAGAGTAACTTTCACAACAAAACCTGCATGCTTTCTGTAACATGCATTTGTAGGAATTTTTTGTGCCATTTGTGGTGGTAATTGGGGGCTGAAGGGTATGACTTTTCCAAACTTCAAAGGATAGCATGCTAATTTGGAAACATACTGTGTCTTGAATTGCAGGCTGCTTGGGAAACAGAACCTTACTTTGCTAAAACAGTTTGGTTTGAACCATGTTTTTGATGTTGGAGATACGGATAATGGGCTGAAGTTGATGAAGGCAGTTGTGAGGGTTGTATTCTAAGGTAGGGCATACTAAGATAACGAGATATCTGGAAACCTTGAGTGGGAAGTCAAAATGCTTGAAAAACAAACCTGTATCTTGTATAGCCTTGACTAGTGGAACAAGATATCCAGCATATCCTTAATTAGTTAGCTCAGTTTGTCCAATCTAATTGACACATCAGAAAAATTCCTAGAACTAGTGTCCTTCAGGTGAACTTCGTTCATTATAATGTGAAAATCACACCCCCATCTTCAACCCTACCCTCCTCCTGAACAGGACCCCCTACCCACTGAACATGCAAATGGAATTTGGTAAACCCTTCACCTTAATTAGAAACAAAAGAAGAGCTAACCAGTAATAGCTGAGTGGGTGTATCCCATAGGAGTGACTAACTTCTTGAAACTGCAAAAATATACAAAATTATTGTAACCAGGTGTGATGGCGTTGTGGAATTACCACCTAGCACCCACCTTTGTGCAAACATGAAATATCTTTGCTCAGTGTGTAAACTGGCTTATTGCACACTGGGTGGAAGATCCTTCAGTGAAAGTGTGGTTGAGATGAGTCTGAGCATCAAGAAACCTGTAGCTGAAGGTACCCTGTTGGGGAGAGGGAGATCCTTGTTGGGACATGTTTTCACTTCCTCTAATTCTAAATTTGACTTGAAACAAAACCATATATAACTGATGTTGTAGATACTGTATGTGGATGCTAGTACTTCCTGGGACAGTAACAGCTGTGATTTCCCCTCCTAAATTCACAGGTCAGTGATAAGTGAGCTGTCTTGCTCTCCAGCGGGTTTCTAACAGCCGACCTAACTGATGCCAAAGGTGATAATTAAGGTTTCTACAAAGCACTGAAGACGGGGTCCTGTCAGAGTAGGTATTAATGCCGACTAATAGTTGGGTACAAAGTGGGAGTTAAGGGGATTCTCATATCTTAGTGTGATTGCTTAGCTATTGCTGTGCAGGGGAGAAGAGCTCCTGTTAACTGTGAAGCATCTTTCATGAGGAGATGCTCATTAAATTTTAAGTGTTGCATCTGGGTGTGTTCAGGTGCACTGAAGTGTTTCTTCTTTTTTAAAAAAAAATGGTGGGGGTTGCAGTTTTGTTTTTGTACTTCAAGGAAATTTGTCTTTTTAAGAGCAGTGTGAAGGTTTTCTTTAAAATGAACAAGTTCAAGATGGTAGTACTTGTGCGAACACTATAATGAATGCTAGTGATGTCACTTGTCTCCCTGAGTTTGGTGAAGATGCGTAGGAAAAGATGCTGCATTAATATGTACCACTTTGTTGAACCATCCTGTCCTTTAAGGGTCTGAGAGTTGAGTTTGAGGTGTTTGTCATTTAAAAAAAAAAACAAGCTTGTTGACCTTAAGCTTCAGGTAGCATGGTATAAACTTTAGCTTCAGTAAAGGCTGAGTAGTTTTGGACATCCCGCAGTGTATTCTGTGTTGCACCAGCACTAATAGTGTTGGCTATAAATAAGTATAATGCTGAGCAGGTACGAATAATATTAAGGATCAGATTTGCAGAGGTCTTTAGAGACAGTTGTGCTGCCTGGTTGAGCTCTTCATGTGCCTGATGCAGAAAATGAGCATGGTGCCACAACCAGTGCCACTGGCTGTTGATCCTTCTGTGCAGCAGGCATGTGAAGTGTATTTTGCACTGATCACCCAAAATCCTGCCTTGGTATAATTCATGGGCATTGGTGGGTCTTTGTTTCACAGGACCAGCTGGACAGATGTGGAGGCAAATTGTACTGATGGGTGAAATGCATGACCCTTTTGGCACAGCAAGGGAGGCTCTGGATCTGCTATTCCTCAGACTCCCTTCGGTGCCGGTGAAGGTGACTGCTGCCGCAGTCTCTGATGGAGAGGACTTTGGCTGAAATTGCTTTTCCTTAGAGGCTATGAAAACTGGGACAAGGTGGGGTAGGGGGGACTGAGCAGTGGTTCTAGTGAATAATGCTGAATGTCCAAGAAAGGGAACTTTGTGGCTGGTTGTTCTCTCCTGGGATCGGTTCCTGCAGTTGTCCCCCCATGCCACCACCCTTTTAGTGCAGGTACTTCTTCTGTGTTACTTGAAACTCTCTGCATGATGACAGGGAGCATAACCTGAGATGTTTCTTGTGAGCTGTTATATTCCATTATTGCCCTTTGTTTGGCTAAACACTTCTAAAACTGGAAATATATGTATAGCATAAGGCTTGTCTTAGACTAAAATTTCCAGCGGGTAGTGGCTCCTGTACAGAAGTGCAGAATACAGCAGCTAGAGGAAAGCAGTTGATTCCTGTTGGTCACCTTGCCATCTTCTCCCATCCCAGCCGATATTGTGATCTCTGCCAAGACCTACAGAGCTCTTAAATGCATGTTGTTGCATGCTCACTCCACAGTAGCATCTGGAGAACTTTGGGATTTTGATTGTTTTTTTTTTTAAAGGAAATTTCATGGAGGAGTATAATTGTAACCAGGTAAAAAGTACAGCTTTGTAGACTACCTAAGGGGGAAAGAAATTGCATTTGACTTCCAGTCAATTTGGAGTATAATTTTCATCCAGATAGCTAATACAGCAGCATGGATTATTATACTTATAATTTGAATAATATATGATGTTCAGCTTTTTATATATTATTTATTATGCAGAGAATGCCTTGAGGGATAGACTTTTTTATTTCATTATATCCATGTCTTCTAAAGCAAACCCTGGCCAGTGGCAATTACTGTAAATGTTCTATCATGTTTTGATGGCTTTTAAGTTAGTCAACCAACAGCTATATAACTTTTGGTAGTATTTGGAGGAAAAAAATCAACATAAACTGTTACTGATTTGATTTTTGGCAAATTTTAGTCTGCATATCAGATGGAGTCATAAGGAAGATAGACCTGTAGTTGCCAGCCAAATTCTTCAGTTGCTAAAAACCAAAACTCTGAAGTACTTGGACAGTGTCTAGTCTGCAACTGTTGCAAAGTGCTGTAACAGCATGAACTTCTTCAGTGTCTGAACCTTTTAACTGCAAAAAAAAAAGCTGTTTGTTTTGTTCAGTACCTGATGCTAGATGAATCTTTAAGTCCTTCAGTTCTCTAGAACCTAAATGGTATGTGAGTAGATGCAAGCAGATCAACAAATGTGTGGGGTTTGTTTTGCTTTTGTGCTAGGCTGAATAAAGCATTGTGTCAGTATTAATGCTTATCAGAAAGTGTAATGTTTCAGGCCTTCCTGAAAGAGTAAATCTACCTTTCCAGTTTTTAGGTGCCACACCAGTGTGGCTGCAACATGTTGCAGGCCTGGAGAAAGGCATCTTAATGGCCATTAATGGTTAATGGCCATTAATTAAATGACATCTTAATGGCCGTTGATGGTGCCTTCTCTTAGGCTTGCCAAACCAAACAGAACTACTTAAAGTTGGTACTGGCAACCAAGTTCATGCTCTGGAAAAGTCTTCAGGAAGACATTCTCGGTACGTATAGAAGATAAGGCTCTCATGTCTATGTAAAATTTCTCAAAGGATGTGTTTCTGCAGTGCACATCCTAAACAGCCTTGCTTTCTGTGGGCGGAAGACAATTTATTTAAGAATAGTGGTCTACCTGTGTCAGTTTGTAACTTGGTGCCGAGATGAGATATGAACACTGCTCCCTGTTCTAGGAAAATCAGAATTCTTTACTTTATGTACTAAATGTTATCTGCATGCTGAAGAGGATGAGAAGCAGATGGCTTGTTCCCTTATTGAATTAAGGCAAGGTAAAACTTGTAGGTAGAGCACTATTTAAATCATCCTACTTGGTACTGAGTCTGTGGCTTTCAGATGCTGATTGCTGATAACCTGATTAGGAGTAATGTATCTGTGGGGTAATGTGCACTCTAGCAGAGCTCTTGGCTTTTACTTGAACATCTGTTAATTTATAATCACATCTACTATGTCACCACTAGAGGCTCCTCCAAATCATGCTTTGCGTACTCTTCTGTGTCAGGAAGGAGCTAATGCGTTAAGTAGCAAACAGATGTCTCAGTCATACCTCTGTACACGCAATGAATTCTGTTTAAATCGAAATTATCAGTTAATCTCTTGATGGTATGGTTGAATCTGAGTTGTCAAATTGAAAGACTGATCATTAGCTATTGATCAAAAGTGGTGTTGACTAGAAGCTGGTAGTGTTGCTTGCTAGTAAACAATTTTAACATCAACATAGAATCACAGAATGGTT
>NW_010253289.1:721-20310 GCF_000690775.1 Eurypyga helias | reverse complement strand
TTCCCCAACCCAGGTGCAGGATCTGAAATGGGAGGATCTGGGTGGTGGTGGTGTTACTTTCTCTCCCAGTGAACTGGGGTAGAGGCATATCAGATTCCCAAGAGCATCCTGACACTTTGCAGTTGTTTTTCAGCATATTGCTTGCTCAGAAATATCTGTCCCCAAAATGATGTGACAAATCTGTTGCATTTAACACTGTGAGTCAGCAGCAGCTTCTGATCAGCCCAATGGCACTAAGAATTGGGGGTTGGTGGTTTTTTTCAGGCTTCAGTGCTAAGGGTTAGACCCACTTCTACTATTACGGTAAACCAAAAAACCCAAGCTACAACAGTGGGCAAAAGGAGAAGAAGGAAAGAGGTGATGGACAACAAACTCAGAGGTCCTCAGGGACCTATCAAGATGAAACCCAAGAGGACAACTCTATGTAGCAGGACAGCTGCCTGCAGCCACCTCCGACTCCTCAGAATCGTCCTGTCCAACACCTTCACCCACGCCCGCAATGGTGGGTTTACAAAGCAGGGAGGGGAATACAAAGCGGCCTGCTCCAGCATGCAAATCAGATACAACATTAGCTTTTTTTTTTATTCATATTTTAAAATACCGTTAGAATGGCACATGCTGGCTTAAATACACGGTCCTTAAAATTCTTAACAGGCAAAGCAGCTGGTGCTTGCCAATACGGGGGCGCTGACTGCACAGGCTGTTTGCTGCCGAGATGCCAGACGCTGGAGGCTCCACACAAAGACTTCTCCAGATGTCAAGGGATGCCATTAGTCATGAGAAAAATGTGTTAGCCATGGCACTCAGTATCGCTTTTAAACACCTCAGTGATCTTGGAACACCAAATCACGAGACCACGAGACGCTATCAGCTACCTATTGGCAGATTCAACTGGAAGGCTGAATCAAAGGTAATCGGTTGAGCAAGATGGGAACAGAGGGGAAAACTGAAACAAACCAACCAGCCACCTTAAACCTTTAATCCGAACAGAGGAAAAAAGAAAAGTTGAAAGAGGCAAAATATTTTTTGCAGCAGCAGCACCCTACAGCTAATAAATGCCGTATGATGATAGCCCATAAGAACTTTACCCATCTGCTCCGTTGAGGGAGTATTTTCAGCAGCTTCCAACACAATGCTGAAGAACAAGAGTATGGTACAAACGTACCTAGGAGATCCTAATGCCCAGGCCATTCGACAGTATGGCCAACAACAGACACGTGCTTCAAGTTTTGCCTCGCGTGATGGACCAATCTAACCCACTTTTCTAGTGCGCCTTTTATTTTGCTGCTTTTCAAAGCCATTCTAACATGTAACTGTTACCAACACATGTATTTAGAGATAACACCACTTGGGGGGTCCACAAATGCTTAAGCAGGGAGACTGTAAGGACACTCGGTACACACAAAGCAACCAAACATCTCTACGCAGCGTGTGGGCATGAGGAGGCGGGAGGATGATTTTGCTGCTCTGGAGGGGTGACTAAAGACCACGTGGTGTGTTGAGCACATCTCAAATGCCACTAGGCATTTTTGTGTCTGAGTTCCACTCTGTGAGGCCTAAAGAGCAAAGCCACAAGCTCTCTTTTTAGATTAGGAAGTTTAGCTCAAAATAACTTTAAGAAGGAGGTGGAGTGGGGTAAAGAGGAGAAAGGGGAAATTGAAGGATGAAGGAAAAAAGCGTTCCTTTAAGTAAAAATATTAAGTTTAAAAAAAGGGACAACCTTATTTTACCACTTATGTACCAGAATGAGGAAGTATTTTCTTTTATTAATCAGAAAACTGCATAGGAGTGTTAAAAATCTAATATAAATAACTATTCCTATTATTCAAAAATATCTCATGCATGCACGTTGATTTTGTAATTGTACTTTCACCATCACATACTATTAAGTCAAAGGGCAGCTTAAGCCTTCTAAAGCAGGACACCTACACACGCACACGCAGCAGAAGCAATGTCCTTTTGAGGACCAGGAAGATTGGGGTGTTTAGTGTTGGGTTTTTAAAAATTTTTTAATTAAACTAGTCAATCCCCAGTTCCTCTCCTCTCCCTTGGTCACACTGGTTTACTAATATTCAAGATACTGGTGAAAGACATACTGAGGGCAAATTTTAAGAAATTTTTAACATAATTTCCCTCTTTTTTAACTGCAAAAATCCATCAATTTTTGGATCATTTGCCTTTGATCCACTTCCTACTTCATTCTCAGTCATCTTTTAATGGGATGAAGAAGGAGAAGGAAACGTTTTACCATCTTAAAAAAAGGCAGCCTATCCAGGGAAGGAGGAGAGTCTCACTGTAACCCGCAACACTTACGATGGAAGTCCAATGAAGTATGCAAAGCAGCATTTTCCTCAGCTTTCACACACATTTTTACTCTCCCCTCAATCAAACTGAAAGGAAAAAAAATTAAGCAAACTACAAGAACCAGAAACAAAGCATGGGGAGCCACAGTTCTGGTTCTAAATGCAAAGCAGGAAGTGCTATGTTCTAATCCAGTAAAAAAAAAAAACGTGTTTTGAAGCCAAATAAGAAGCTCTATTTCAAGAAGCCTCATGAGTAACGACAAAAGAACAACTTTGTTTTCAGTCAGAGATTCTTCACGGGTATTTTCGTTTGCTCGTCTTGCAGATCACCAACCCGCCATTTTAAGCAGTAAAGCAGTTCCTAAAATACCTCCAAAAGGTGATGAAATAACCACATTCAAATTATTCTTCACGCATCCAATTTAGACTTCAATTACACCATCATCCCACACAACAAAACCAGCTCACAGATACAGATGGCGGCTCCCTGCTGCGTTCAGTTTGCTGGTCGGCCAGGGCTACGTCTCATTCTCATACTGCAGCTACTTCCACAGAGGTGGCAGAAGGCACTCCCCTCTTTCAGGCTCCGATTCAGCCACTGCTGAAGCCAGATGGGAGCACTGGAAAGGCTCCATGGTGCAATGAGGCTCCCTTGTGCAGCAAAGCCACAAGCAGGGAGCAGGCAAAGCCATCTGGAAAGGCACCAGAGCTTCGCCAGTCAGAATGATGATCCTTCGTCAGCTGTTGGCTTTTTAAGTTGTCTTCATGTTCCTCAGTGTCACACAAGTAACACAAAAAGATAAGAGATAGGCACGCAGGAGCCCCAATCCTGGGTAGCGGAGAAAGGGTCAGAAAGGGAGGGAAAGACCCCCTTACTCATTGTCAACACTGATCACAGGGAGCAGGACTGAGCTTTCCATCCAATGTTCTGAGGTTGAAGGGCAAATACCTGACACTGCACACTGAGAACTGCTCGTCTCCCAGGCTAAGTAATACAACCGTGCCACTGCTGAACTGTATAATCTGGAGGCAATCCCTCAGATCAGAGGCTATGCAAACAGCCTTGCGTTTATTTTATCCTAGCTTTCAAAAAGAACTTCTTGCATATTGTTACCATGTAAAAGCACATATCTTCCACTTCTATTTACCATAGGACAAACTCAACGTATTTACTTTAAAATTATTCAAGTAGGTAGGCTAAAGAGCTTGGCAATATTTATTTGATGGCACATGCCATTTTCTCAGGCTGCCAAAGACACCAAACCCAAAAACTCCTCCAAGAAAGGTGGTGAGAAGGAAAGACTCCGGCACACATCCCCGTTAGCCAGCAGGAAAACCAAATGGGAGACAGAAATCTGAAGCCCACCTTCAAGTCTTTTACCGCACACAGAAGTTCACACGAAGCACAGCAAAACCTCTACACATCAGCGAGAAAGCAGACCACAGTTCACAAGTGAAAACGTGCACTTTTCAAAACACAGTCTGAAATACCAGCTACCGACAACCAGCAGAGGACTGGTACCTACTCATTTTGGTTTTCAAAGTTCCTCCTGTAGCCTCCTACAGTTTCAAAAAGCTCGTGGCAAGTCAAACACAAACCTAAGAGAATCTTGGTAGTAGAAGGCATCATACAAGTCTTAGTTAATTGCAGGTTGTAAGCAAAAAAGGAACCAATGTTGATGTAGTAACTGCTGAATGCGTAGAAGTGTGATTTAAATAGTAAGAGGGTGAAAACAGATGGAGGAAGCATGGTCTGCTCTTCTGTTTTTCCTCTTTCAATTGGTAGTTGCTTGTACTAGGCCTGCTCTCTCTTCTCTTGTGCTAGTATTCAGGATACATTCCCTTCCATGCCTTCTGAATACCCAGGCTGGCCTCATAACCTGTGATAGACTTGTAGTTGCTTTTTAATACTGAATTCACTTGGACAAGACCCATTTTGTGTCTCTGGAAACTGTACTGATGTAAACCTCACCTTTTTTTCTCACCTATTAGAGTGGTCCTCACCAGCCTGTCTCAACTCCAGTGGCTATCTCCTTAGCGGCTTTACTGGTTCAAGGGTTGTGACAACTGCCATCACCTCACATACAGTTCCTAAGGTCAGACTGCTGGTGGCATTCAGGTCCCTAGTCTGATTTTCAAAAGCACCACCATGAGTTAGGAAACCAAATGTCTTTGAAAACTAGCCCCGTAATAACGCCGGTCTCCAGTTCGTCCCTTGTGAAGAGTTTATCAGAAAGAAAGGTCTGTGATCCCTCATCCTAGAAGAAAAAAAGTTGGGCCCTGCAAAAATGTACTGTTTTTCTTGTCAGGCCTTGTCTGAAAATGGACCAGAGCACATTCACTCTGGAATGTGGAGCTAATTACTGATGATAAGAAATGCATGACAACCTGACTAAAAGAAAGAACAGTTTGGAATCACTCCCAGTACCAGCCTCAGGCAAATGAAAGCGTTTATAGCAGGGAATGTAGGTAGGGTGGCATCAGACAAGTTTCCAATCTTCCCATTTCCTCAAGAAGCAGAGACACCTACAAATACTTGTGATCTGTCGTCAAAAGAACTACCTATGAGGTTAGAGACCCTATTGATAGTCTAGTACAAACTAGAGAGCAATTCCACAAATACACTGACCAGTACCATCAACCAGAGAAAACCATTCATAGGTGGGCAGCTGTAGCCTTGACTGGGTGCAGAGAACAACAAGGTCAGAGACTGGTAAAACATTTGTTTTATTAAAAGCTGGCAGTTGCAACTCTCCTTTGCTAAGTTAGGCAAGTTTCTGTTGTTCGACTGTGTGGGTTTTTTTCTGTTTTCCTATACCCTATGGGGTTTTTTTGGATTAGTGAGCTCTGAAAGCAAAAATAAGCAGCAACCACAAAGCAGTTATCGAGAAAGCAGGCTAGGCAAATAGGGTATCTTTTTGCCATGAGTCTTCCTTCCTTAGAATGACAAACCAGGCTTCAGCCATCCTGTCAGCTTGCATGAGATACAGGAAATGCCTGCCAGAAGACTCAAGGATGCAGCCTGCTGCCCCTGAAAGGCTGTGTTGTGATAAGGCAAAAGAGCCTTAGGCTCATTAGCTCAGATACAGGTATAATTAAGCAGAATTGAAGAGAAGCTTTAGCTCCAGATTTATTTTTAGACTGAAGAGATCTGAATTCTTAAGGATAAGGTACCTCATTAGATCTACAGAGTTTTAAAAATTTTGAAGTTTACTTGTACTCAGAAAAATCAGTCTGTATCAGGAACAGTCTGTATGTCTGACTTCAAACTCCTGCTTTAAGACTAAGAAATTTGATACATACAGTTAGACAAAAATATAAGGATTGATCAAGTAAACTGACCCTGTCGAATAATGGTGTTTATTTCAGTTTCAACAAGCATAAGGTTTCTCTTGTGTTACTAAGGCACAGAACCAAGGGCTCAGTATGTTGCCAGAGGCTAAAAAGAAAAGCCTAAACAAAACCACTGCAATCAGTAATTCAAGTACATAACCCATGGATCCTTTCCGTTCTCCTGTAAGATCCTTTTTTCAAATACAGGTCAAATCAGCAGTACATGACACCCTAGCAACTGCTTTGGAGACCTCAGTGAAAGGAAACAATGGTCCTAGAGCAGATTCTTGTGGAGAAATTTAGCAAAGGTTAAAATTGGGTGATAAAGAAGTTGAACTGAGATTGTTTTCATGTTTGAAATACTGTGGGAAGAGACTTCCTCACACCACTCTCACTGAGTTGTACTTGCTTTCCACATGGTGTTTCCATGGTGGTCTGCATTCTTTCCTTCTTTAATCCTTCTTTCCTTTGAAGGATTATAAAGGAGTGGATCAGGTTTCCCAGTGAGTTCATTTCTTTCCTTAAATCTATGGTATTTCTTGTATAGGTGAACAAGCAATAAAAAGCTCTGCTAAAGAAGTTAGTGTAAAGCGTGCCTTGGGAGGGCTTTGCAATACCTGAAGATACTGAAACACAGTGCAGGCTGAATGGCAGGTGACTAGTTGAGTTCCTCACTTACAGTCCATGACATGACTTTGTCCCCTGCTAATGGTGAAATTCTCACTGTGAGCTGTGGCAGCAGGGAAAGGTACAACCTTCCCAAAGTACACTGATTACTCTAAGCAGCACACACTAGTATGGCATGCTCTATGCTATAATTTAGTAAAATATTGCCATAACACAAATGGAAAAATGTTAGTTTGTTAGTGCCCGCTATAAAACTGAAACTACCCACCCTCACCCCTGACCCCAAACCCTTAGGATGCCTTTCTGGATGATACTGCTTTCTCTCAGTGAAGCGCTAAAATTCCTGTTTTATGTAACTAACTTCAGCTGTCAGTCTGCTTGCTGGCAGATCATCTTCATTTTCCAGTCCTAGCAACTGCCTGAATTGCTCTGATCCACTCTGTACGCTCTGCGGATGAGGCTGCTTGCAAGTAATAGTGGATTTCGTTTGCTGTGATGATTTCGAAGAGGATGTTGTCAGCATCATACTTCTTGGCTACAGAGAAGAAATAAGGAAGTCAGCTGTGAGAGAATGAAGTCTTGTACTTACAATGTTTCCCTCTTTACACACTATAAGGGGATTTCCTTCCTTTCTACATCTGTGCCTGATCAAGCCTTCACAGACTGTCAGATTGGGTCCATGAGGTAGGCCTCGCTTGGAGAAAGGTCCCACAAATTCTACACATCTCACCTTCAAGCGCCTCTGGTTAATTGATCTCCGGTCATGGAAGGACCTGCAATCCTGCAGACAGGTCATATTCCCCAAACCCTCCCATGTTTTGCCAGCTACCAAAGCAAGACGTTAAAGTTCACATCATATCCAGAATCTCTGGTTCTTCTCATATCTGCCAGAACAGCCTATACTTTCTTGCTGGGTATGACAGTCTGCCTTTCCAGTGGAGAGGAGGATTCATGGAATGAGTGTTTTTTGTTCTTGCAGCAACGCTCAGCCATTGCTGTTCCCACAACTTCTAGTTTTGGTAGGGAATAAAATGTGAACAGTAATAATTTGTTGGCATAACCGTTTCTAATGTAAAGCTTCCATCCCAAATTCAACAACTAGAAAGAGCAAACTCATCTTAGTCTAAGGCCAGTTATCCTAACATCAGGATGGTGTCATCCTTTTGACAAGTCTTCTCTAAACAACTGACAAAACACAAGATTCCCTGTTGCTATCCTTACCACACTATCCTTCTCTAGTAATTAAGACAGCAAGAGAGAATGGTTACTAGAAGAATCACTGAAACATTGCACATAGATTGCTTTTGAGTAAAAACCCCTTGTGCTTTCAGGCAGCTTGAAAGAAAGTACTAAAAACTGATTACACAGCTCATTCAATATGGTTCCTTACAGTCTGGCATATCTTCCACTGCTGTCACCACACAGCCTCTCAAGTGAATTGCTCCCAGTGGTTCTTCTCCCTGGTGAGGACATGAAATCAAAATGAAATGCAACACTCCTGAAACTGTTCACGTGTTAATATCTGGCTACGACTCCAGAATGGAAATAAACACATTTGCTGACTTCATATGTCAAATGGAAAACCAGCGGCTCTTCAAACTGTGTGTGACATGGACAGTGGAGGGTGTGGTAGGGGGAAGACTTGCAAATAAATCTCTTTGGGGATTTGGAATTCAGGATCTGCAGAGTATTTAGCATGTCCTGAGCAAAGGTACGAGAAGAATATAAGCCTTGTGCCAATTGTAACTCCTGATGTCACAGTGAAAAGAAAAAGAAAGATTAGACCTTTGTAGCATTCTTACCAAGCAACAAGAGCAGCTATACCCCTACCTACAACCTGGCGTCTTGTGCACTTCAGGATTGCGATAGTCAAAGAATGGGTGAAGATGCATTCTTGTTGGCATAAGTTTCAAAGAAGCAGTCCCTATAAAGCTGACACACCTCAGTTCTTTGGGAGGGGATGCCAGGAGCAGGAGAGGCAAACTGGGAATAGGGAGGTCAGAAACTCCTCAGTGTCGATTCTCCAGTGTCTAGGCTGCCTCTGACAAGGGCGACAGGCATGGCATAAAGAACCTGTAACCCACAATGGCACTGCTCCTGGATGAAATCAAACCTGAGGGCTTTCCGGGGGCAGGTTTTGCTCATGAAAATGCTCCTTGCTTTCTTAGGGTGGGGTTTGGCTAGTTAGAGTTACACAAGAAATGGAACACCATGTCTCAGCCAGACGCAGAAAGTATCTCCATCATAAACTGCAAAATGACTGCATTGTGTTCATTGGCACTTATGACCTAGATCATTTTAATCAAGTGAGAGCACACATTAATTCTAATTAACGACAGATAAGAGGTGAAATCATGGTTCAGTGTTACCTGTTCCCAGGTCTGGGTGGCACTTGCCATCCTGACTTGGCAGCCCCAGAAACCATCCTTCCCTCTGCTTTTCCAGAGGGTAGCCAGGCCAGATGAGCACCAGAGCCCCTCTGTCATGCTTGGTCTTCCCTATCACACGTTCCCAAGCAAATACTCCATGCAGATATTTCTACAAGGCACTGGGCTTTAAAACAATCAGGGAAATAAACCAAACATCTCTTACTCCCGCAGGATCATAGTAGTGAAGATATGCAGGGTCCTCTCTTAAGACAAACTTTCGCACTTTCCAGTTCTTCCTCCGATGTCCCTAGGAAAATTCAAAGTCAGGAACGTCACGAACTGCTTTGCCTGCAGGCGTTTACAGCTTACCCACATGTGAGAGAACAGACAAATACAAAAAGGAAAAAGCTCAATATTTTGGACAGGAAATATTCATTGGAGTAGGACTTGAACCTGGCCTTTCAGCATCCCCCTCTTTTGCACAACGGGACTATCACACTCGTTTCTCTTTCTATTTTTTATGTAAAGCAGAACAGCTTCAACACGGGAGATTCCCCTAAACACATTCCATAGTCTGGTAGTTATGACATTTACGTGAGGCCTGTGAGAACAGGATTTAATGCTTGCCAGAAAACAGTGTCTTGCAGGAAGGTACCTTGAACAACTGGCAAGAATGAGCTGAAGGTCCTTCTCTCCCTGCAAAGACAACTACCATCATGTTCCCATATGGATGTAGATGCCTCATTGCCTGTTTTCAAGACTGAAATGATGGGTGGGGAAAATCTAGATCAGATGAAGTGATACTTCCAAGCAGTGATCCACAACTCATTGAGGGCGACCAAATCCAGTCTAACACTAGTGGAAGACTGTCATGAATCACTTCTTAGCATTTCAAAATATTAGTTTCTCAATTAGCTACACTGTTTGCAAGAAAGCTCATACAAACTAGGCAGACGTGAATGTGCCAGGGTAAATGTTAGCAGAAAGACACATATTTCTTCCACTGTTTTTGCGCAATCTGATTGAGCAAGAGAAATACAAGTAAGCACCACCAAAAACTTCTTAGGCTCCCAAGGAATATTTTAACAGTGGATGTTCAGACTTGATAGTAGGAAACATTTCTTTACAGAGAGGGTGATCAAACACTGGAACAGGCTTCCTAGAGAGGTGGTTGATGCTCCACATCTTTCAATGTTTAAGAGGCATTTGGACAATGCTTTTAATAACATGCTTTAACCTTTTGTCAGCCCTGAATTGCTCAAGCAGTTGGACCAGATGATCATTGTAAGTACCTTCCAACTGAACTATTCTACTCATTGAAGAATTTTCATCTTGCCTTCAGTTCACCAAAACCTGCTTGCAAAAGCCTCAGAAAGTAAGGATCTTACCATGATGTTCACCATATTCATTAAAGTTTTATTGGAAAGAAAGACATACGGTTATCTTTCGACTTACAGACGGGGCAGGATCAAATGTTAGTGACTGAAAAGACTCCTTTGCTCAGGTATGCTGAAAAAGCCTGTGAAAACTGGCAACTGAATCCAGTTGTGTGTCTAGAAGGACACTGGATTGGCAGACGTTTTTTTGCCTGAGTTCAGATCTGCATTGTGCCAATGATTTGTCACATCTCCTGCTTTTTCTCTTTCCTAATTAAAACTAAAAACTATCTATTTTGTAGTAAGAGCAATGAACTTTGCAACACTGGGCAAAAGCCCTGCAGTCATGCTACAGCAAGCGTTCATTGTGCAAAGGCAAGAGGAACAGAGATGAAATCTGTCAAGTGTGTGTGCTGGCTTCAGGCAGGAATAAGCTCTTCCTCTACACAGAGCTGGTCAGCCCAGAGCAGCCAAGAGATTTTGTTTCATTCCACGGTACCTGAGGCTGAGTGGTCAGGCTGGGTTCATGTGCAGTTTGGAAGGTGCAAAAGTGGCACTGGGGGTGGGAAGAGTGTTAAGGCTTTTGGGCTAGCTGATAGGTGGGTTGTTAGCTCCGTTGTTTAGCTCTTGGCATGGTTGTTAGCAGAGAAGCACTCTTTTATTAGTGGTTTGGGGGGCTGGGGAGTTTTTCTCCCTGCTCTTGGGCTTGAGGACTGTTCGCTGCTTTGGGACCTGACCGTGTGTCAGTCTGTGTGTGGTGAGCTACTGTATCATATGTTCTATTTTCTACTGTTTTAATTACTGATTAGTAGTTGTATTGTTAGTATCACTATAATTTTCATTTATATTATTACATAGTTCTTATCTCAACTTTTATGAGCTTTCCTTGGCTGTTTTTTTTCTTTTTCCTCAAACCATTCTCCACTGTGGGAGAAGGGCAAGAGGTGAGTGAGCAACAGAGTGGTACTTAATTGCCAGATAAGGCTAAACCACAACAGTGTGGAGGTGGCATAGGCTAGTTTCTCTCTTCTCTAAAAAGCTCTTAGATGTAAAAGAGTAATCTTGTATCCATGCAGCATCATCCCAGTGACAGGATGGAACATAGGCAATACTGACCTGTTTCAGCAAACATCCTTGTTTGACTACCATGCCTCTGAATTCTTCTTTCAGGACCACATCATCATCGCTAGAATTTCCCTCGCAGAAAAACCCACTGTCTGGCTGCATAAGCACAAGAGAAAATTCAAAAGTTACACAGTTGCTGCATGTTTACGTACACATACAAATCTGGCTTTTCTTTGGCTTCCCTCCACCCCAGTTTTTGCCACACCCCCAAAGAAAAAAATCAGCCCTTTTACTGGAAAAATCCCCCAGTGAAGTTGAGGAGCTTTCCAGGTCACCATGGAAGCCTTTCAGTATGAAGGAGAGCTACACCAATGGGTCTCAGGGCATCTGAAGAGAGCTGGACCTTCTGTGTATATGTCAGAACCTTCATTCTCCATGATTCTCAGTGTCATATTTCCTTCATGTCAGACAGGCTGCCTCAATCCCATGATGCCACAGGTTTTTAAATGCACAGACAGTAGTTCATATGAAGTAATGCCAGCACAGCCAGTAACACTCCAGGCTGGCCATTCCTGCACCCAAAACACCCTTCCTCTTCTTCCATCCATCACAACCACCTAGAAAACTGGGAAGAAGTAATGCTTCATCTACTAGGCTGTCTTCTCCAACAACAAAAAGTGCTCCTAGTTGTTGAAGTTGGCAGTTTCCTATAGCTGTGACACTGCAATGTGTGCGCGGAGCATAGGCTGTCTGAGGATCCATGCATCACATCCATTCCATCCCAGATAAACTGTGATGCTACTTACTGAAACCTTACGCTGTTCACGTGATGGAAATGTAGGTAACCATTCATACGGCTTAGAGTGAACGCCTGTGCTGCCTACTTGTACAACAGCAGGTCAGACACTGGCCTCCTCACACCGCATCGGTGTTGAATCCAACCAGAAAGAAGCTGAAAGCAAGCAGAGTGCACAAGGGCTGCTAGAAGTGTCTCTGGTAGCCAGAAACTGTGGTAGCCACCAGGCTGCCTTCACCAGCAGTGTCCCTGCTTCCATTGTTGCCCAGGTCAAGTATCCCTACCAGGGGCACTTTCTAGGAAAGCAAATGAAGTAACGGGAGATTCCCTTTGCTGAAGTCGAGTGATTCTGTGTGGTGAATGTAAACAGAATTGTAGTATTTAAGCATTTTACTTGGCAGAAGGTATACTTTTTTGTTAGCATAAGTTCATAAGCCAAACATCTTTAAAACAGTATTTGACTGTGATTGTGATATTGCAAGTTCCTCAAATCAATCTACAGAATATGAAGGATTAAACTGAAAATGTTGGGTAACCTACCCCAGAGAGGTGTTCTTGGCAGATACTAAAAACTTCTGCTTCTCTGCTTACAGGCAAGCTGTGGGCACATGTGCACACACGCCGAGTCAGATCTGGTGGCACTGCACAAAAATGGGTTTGTAGCTTGTGCCACTCTGAGAAGCCCCATGATAATGAATTACCCTCTTCCCTTCCACTGAAATCATCAGGGGAACTGATGGCTAAATTCTGGTTGCTGGTGAAATTACCAGGAGGAACAAAGCCCAGGAACATAGCTTGATCTCAGCGCTCAGTTCACTTAGAAGGGTGCCCAAAAAAAAAACCAAATGTCCTGCTTACAAATATTAAAGCAAGCCAGTTCATTCCGTGTATCATGTAGAGAAAGACAATTAAGATGGATCTCTCCCTTTCTGTACAATCTTTCCTCCAGCACTTAAGACACCCAGCAAGAAGCATGAGAAAAGCAAAGCATCAGCAAGTCTGGGACAATAAAAAAACAGAATACAACACTCACAAAGTAGTAGTAGGCATCGCTGAGATCTAAGAAGGGGGTGTCTGACAGTCCCTCAGCAGCAGCCTTGGATGTATCCCCTGCAGGCTGTAGGTACCCTTCACTCAAGAGGGAAGAGGCAAGCATGAGACCTTCTCTGCGATTTCGGATGGAGTTGCTAGACACCAGCCAATCAATTACAGAGGTTCCTGGTTACAAAAAAAACCAAACAATATCAGCCACAAACTTAGACAGACATGAGAAAGCCTAAAAATACACAGGCAACAAGCCCTACTCCATCTATTCATCAGTCTCCTGAGAGATATTCTTAAGGACAATGCAGAGAGCTAATCTGGAAGGGTGCCCGGGTCATCCAGTGAGGTACGGGTCATCCAACTGATGGCAGGGACCAGCACAACTCTAGAACCCTGTACCTGAGGGAGAAGAGAGCTGGAAGGGGATGCATGGCTGAACTGGCAAGCCCCAGGAACAGGGACTGGGAAAGTACAAAGGACAGCCAAGCCTGAAGAAGGCAGTCTTCAAGGCTGCTATGTTACTGACACAGTGCTGTCAAAACAGGGTGACAACTTTCGACTCTAGCGCCCACAGATTTGACTTGGAGCAGGACAGGAATTACGTGACACATCCTGTTGATGAAAATTTCAGAAAGGAATAGCTCTTCTGGCATTAAGTGTTTCATACAACTTTCTGCAAAGATCTGCTTCAATCTTTCTGGCACTGGTTCAGTGTCAGAAATTTCTTCCTCTTCTCTTCCTTACTGTGGTCATAAATGGACACTTTTTAAGATTTATCTGTGTTAGTCAAGAAAAATCTGCCAGGTTTTCTTCTCAAACTCTGCTGTGCTCTGCAGGGTTTAGAACTGTTTTTTCTATCTTTAGTCTCTCAGCCCTGTGCTCCCTATATTGTATGGGAAAAAGGGACAAGAGCACCTTACCTGTAAAGCAGTGATTGAACACTTTTTTATCTTTTTCCAGCTTCAACTCCTTTATTCCCTTTTCAGGATCTTTCATTGAGAGGTACAAAGCACTGTGCATAAAAAGAACCACAGAAACTGTTAGCAAATAAAAAGCTTTAGCTAGTTCGTACAACATCATTGTCATTCACAGGGTCTTCATGTTTTGCTGACATATTGCTCTTTGCAAAGCTATGGCATGGCTTAGTTTAATCTCCTGAAAAACTCATGATGCAAAGCCTGGAGGTCTTGCTACATCACTGTTACAGCTGCAGGAGCAGAGCGGGGAGTGCACAGGAACTCACTACCCCATATTTTGAGAATGGAACAACTTGTGGTGGCTGTATTTGAACAGAGGAACACCCACTGCTGAGGCACCTTCACAGGGCCCCCCAGCCTTGGTACCAATAGGGGAACTCACTGCTTTGCACTATGTTCCCCCAAAGGTCCTTGGCCGAGCAGAAAATGTGCCTCTGTGACATCTCTGCAAGAGCCTGCGCGCTCTCAGAGGCCTTAAGTAACCTCAGTGAACCCTGGTGTGACTTCCTTCCTCTCACCCTCTTTTCACTTGCTCAGAACGTTAATTCCTTGGAGGTCTGGAATGACAAGAAGGATGAATATTAAATGTCATAGGCTAAGTCCTTCGCCTTGTCAGGGTGATCCTCTGCTGAAGCCTGTGAAGTCAGATTTAGTTGGATCTTGACCCTGTGCAGTTTTACTGTCTTGTAAGAGCACTGCAGGCTCATTTGTATATTTGTATTTACTGCTCAGAGGCAAAAAAAAAGTTGTCCTTAATTTGTTGAAGTACTGACAAACAGATGGCTTCCTGTGTGTGCCCTTTATCTCTTCTTCTCCCTTTGCCAGTTCCACGTTCTCTGGCAGGCACCACTCTCCCCTCACCATCCAAAAACTAGGCTAACACCAGCATTTCTCAGCAGAGCAAAAAAAAGCCTTGAAATATTTTTTGCAATAAATCATATATTGTATAAAAGTGTCTCTCCTGGAAGAGTCACACTTTGGCTGGGGTCTCCTTTTGCACTGCAGTGTGCTCAGAAAATTCCTTCTCAGCAAAATCCTTGGATAAATAAGCATGCTTTGGTAAAAGATGGTGTATTAAATATGATTTTCCCAGTTCTGATCACTAGCTCATTTCTACCACACTGAACACTCAAACTGTTAGTCATGCAGAAAGGACTGAGTGAAACAGAGAGGTAGCATGGACAGACATGCTCATAGCTCTTCCAAACCAAAATTCTGTATCTGGCACACTGCCTGCAGTTGGAAGCAAAGAGGGGAGCAAGAGCTATGAGAACAAACCTCAGGTTGATTGTTTCTGGCAGTCTGATGGACTTCCTTGTGGATTTTCTAGCAAACCTTTGGCCTCCATCTATGCAATGAATTGCTTTCTTGATATCCCGCACCCAGGCATCTCTCTCCTCCAGGTAAGCAGCTTGAAAAAAGTGGTCCTGCTGCTTGGCTGCAGTGAGCTTGAAAACAAACTGAAATGATAAGTGATGTTTGTTTAAAAGTTACTTTGGTGTAGCCAGTTGGGTGTGATAACCTAGTACCATCACAACATACAGCCCACCTGGACTATGGAAAGTGCCTTAAAGCTGCAGTTAAATTAAAAAGACTCTGAAGAAAAAACATGAACAGCAGTGCAGGTAACTGACTCCTTTTGTTATCTGCCTGTGAGCCATCCTGACGTTGTCACTACAGCCATGGTGAGTGGCACTGACACAGCTGCTGATTTTAACTTTTGCTGGGAAGTCCAGCACAGTTGGCAGGCTGAAGTGCCCAGCCCACGCAGGCTTACAGTGGGTGTTGAGAGAGACGTGGTCAGTCTGAAGGAGGAAAAAAGCTGCACACCATGTTGCTCACCTGCTGATTCACCAAGGGGAGAAAAGGTCACAGTCACATTGCACAGTAGCTGAACACATTTGCAGACCTTTAAGGACTTGGTGGGGAGATGATACATCCCGCCTTGTGCTACACCTTACGATCACTACCTGTCTAAACACACCAGGAACAATGGAGAGACTATTTCCCAAAACTGGAAAAAGGTCTTTTAAAGACAGTTCTAAGCCAAAAAAGTAACAGCAACCTGAAATCTCCTCCACCTCCCACTACAGTTAACACTGATCTCGTTTACATCCAGTGATCTTTTGGATGGAAAATCTGGATCTAATTACTCAGGCAAGAGGGTTTCCACTTCCCCTACAACATAGTTCCCCAGAAGTAGAACTGCAATTCGTTCCATCGTTGTACCAGAATAAATACAACAGGTTCTGACTCAGCAGGCATCTAAAACCAACAGGCTAATCGGCAAGCAAACAGCACGGCTTTATGACGGCAAGCAAAGCAGAGACTATCGTCAAAGACCAGAGCACAGTGAATCTGCAGCAGTGAAATCAAACCACCGAGTCTGCTGAAGCCCCTGTTTGTAAGTGGCTTATTTCTGAACATCCCTAATACGCATCTTTCAGGTTGTTGCCAATGGGAAAAACTTGGACATCCTGAAATTGTGCAACAGTCCCGCTGACTTTCATGGAAGACAGATTTCAAACTTACAAAGCAGTGGGTCCTCAAAACTACATTTCAGACAGAAGAGTAACCATTTCTTGTCTGACACTCTTCATATTTCCAGCAACACCTACCTTTCCTATTATGCAGTGAGGAACTATATCCTGAAAATCAACGTATGGTGAATGTGAGAAGCAAACAGATAAATCTCTCCAAATCCCAATATCCAAGAGTCATGCTAACACACCAGATTAACAGAATGGAATGTAAAGTAAAAGTGTTAAAGCAAGCTTTTACTAAAGGAAAAATCACCAAAGTCGAAGAGCTGAGAAGCAATGTACAGTGAAATGCTAAAGAAGAATTTTCATTTCCAGTACATAAAGGAGACCAGGAAAGCTCCTTCTCTTAACTTCAGCTTTTAGAAAGCTGAGTATCCAGGCTTCCTCTGAAATCAGTGAAGAGGTTAAGTCTCCAATCCTAGAAGTGGCCAAGTCTCCCTCTAATGATCTGTTTGGTTTTGAAAAAATTAGACCATTAGACTGAACTCAATGCCAAAATTTTAGATAGTTTAGGTTAGGACAAATAAATCTGACTATGAGCAACCATACTTGATAATGCTTATCCACAGGAAAGCCATGGGGAAAACAGAGAAAGCACAAGTACAGCAGAATTAACATCAAATTAAGCAATGATCGAACTTTAGATCAAGAACAAGAAGATCAATAAAATCTCAAAATATGCAATTACAGCCTGTTCAGAACAGCCTGTATCTTTGTTTAACAAATCCAAGATTGCTTCCTTTTCCCTCAGCACCTGCTTTCTGCAATTGGCTTAGCAAACAAAGCGTGTTGGTGATGCGCCCTGAGGTGTCAAGCTAGGCCCTGAATGATTCCTGCAAGAGAAAAACCTGTATGTTTTGGCACGTAACGAATGAGAAGGCAAGATGGAATGCAGAGGCTTTGGATTCAACAGTACAATAAAGCTGTAAAATTTTAAGATCCAAAAATCGATACATTTTCAAGGAATACATGTAGAAATTTAGGCATTTAGGTATCGGGCAGTAACTACTTGTAAGAACAATCCCAGTGATGGTGCTGCTCATACGAATGAGGACGTTGCAGTTTTGACTGTTTTAACAGTGCAAATTTTAAGAGAACACACGTCTCTGGGGCTGTTGGTCTATGGAGTTGCAGGACAATCTCACCAACTCAGTAAGGAGGATCTGCTCCAACATTTGCTGAAGTTGTTTGGATCATTTCTGCTGACTTCAGCAAACTCTACATAACATCTTACTTATGAAAAGGTGTTTCGGGTGCCCTGACCCCCAGGTCTGAGATCCTTCTATTTTTTTCTGTCTATTCTCCCTCAGAAAAGACCCCAGCAACTAAAATGAAACATAATGTAAACCTTGTTATGTAAACTCATAATGTAAAATGCAGCATAATGTAAAACTCATTGCAGTCAAAGGAATGATCCTCAAAGACTTCATTACCCTTTGGTATAGATGCAATGCATTTTCTCCACACTGGTACACCCTCAAGAAACCCTTTGGGCAGGTGAGGATCTTTGTCACTCTGCTCAGCAGACATCAGACACTTCAGACCTCTCTGCCTATTTCGTAGAACACACATGCGCTGGCGAATTATCTTTTCATTATTCTTAAATGTGTTACTGACATCTCCAAGCAACTGCTACAGGCCAATACTGATGCCCATGCCCTTGTGGGAGTTAAAAACAAACAAACAACAACCCCACCCCACAAAAAAACCTCAACTCTTTGAAAAGGAATGTTTTGTGAGAAAAACTGAATTTCTACCATTATAACGTAGGATCTGTGACAGTCTTGAACATAGTACCCCTCTCCCCACGCATTTTATCTCATGTACGGAGTAAGGAATGCTGTGCTGAGGCTTGTTAACTAGGTAATCACAGACTGGTTTGGGTTGGAAAGGACCGTAAAGACCATCCAGTTCCCACCCCCTGCCATGGGCAGGGACACCTTCCACTAGACCAGGTTGCTCAAAGCCTCATCCAGCCTGGCCTTGAACACTTCCAGGGATAGGGCATGCACAGCTTCTCTGGGCAACCTGTGCCAGTGCCTCACCACCCTCTCTGGGAAGAATTTCTTCCTTACACCCAATCTAAATTTAAATAACGTAGAAACATGGTTTCAAATCAATATAATTAGAACCGAATGTACACAGAGACACTTAATTTCTGTTCCTTTATTTGGTTATTTGATGTTCCTGCCCCCTGCTCTAGTCCCTAGATATAATTATACTTCACCTTTATTATTCATGGTTTGCAAAAGATCTAAAGTCAAGAACTGTAACAAAGAGCTCTCAGCCAGTGCCCCGGCAATGCACAGACTCACAGCCATACTGCCTGAAGCCGACGGTCAGACCCAAAGCTGCAGGGGTTAAACAGTAAGGTTTTCCCAGCCATGCCTAAGGGTGGCTTGGGCAGGAGCTGTTAGCAATAAGGAAGAGTAAATGGGCTTGGCCAGCTGACAGCCTCAAACCCTTCTGAATCAGTTGGGCAATCACCCTTGCCAGCTCAGGGATCAAAAAACCTATGATGGGCATGGAGCAGGAATACATGATCATGAAATTCTCCTTCCAGGCATGGTAACAGTCTCCTTCTTTGGACAACTCCCAGTACCTAGAAAGCTAGGAAGAGCAGGTAGCTTGTGATGATTCTGCTCTGGGTGGGATTTCCAAGGTAATTGCCCTCTAAAACCTTTTGTTCCCCGGAGAAGCAGCCATCTACAACCTCTTTGACTCAGCACAGGATTAACAGCAATCTTTATTCTCTGCCTCATGCTTTTATTGTACTGTCTCAAGAAGAGCTTTTAAGTTACGACCCCATTTTTCTTAATGGATGTAGTTTAAAAAGACTCCATAAGAATTAACTTTTTGTTTTTTAAATATAAATAATGTCTGCACAAAGAAGAATAAAAGAGGAAAGGAAAATGGAAAATGGGAAAAGTGAAAAAGAAGAAAGGAAGAAGGGACCCTGACTCCACCACAACACCTAAAGGCAGGTATAATTCTCCCCTTATTTACATGAGAAAGTGAAGCTTGGTCTCTCATGCATTCTCTCTCACTTCCCATTTTTCTAATCCTCTCAGAGACTTCTATCTTTAGTCAGGTATCCTTGCGGTACATTTCTTCAAACTGTAATTGGATAATCTTCCAGATTCTGGCCCTCTGTCA
>NW_010253289.1:0-710 GCF_000690775.1 Eurypyga helias | reverse complement strand
GGGGTACAATGCCTATTTGGTAAAGCTGAGTTGCTGAAATAACAAATAGCTGACTGAAGATAGGATTCTTTGCTCATACTAGAAATCCTGGTTTGCCAACAACTATTTTGCAGAAACCCCGTAACAAAATATGTATGCTTGTACATTTATCTTCCTGCACCTTATTTTCTGTCAAATAAGACTCTGAATTTGTGAATATAGTGATATATGTGTTTCACTGGGAATTGGGACCTGAGTCTGTGCACTCGCTACCCTTGACCTCAGAGGTCCCAAACGCATAGGCAACAATGAACTACTTTTTCTAAATCAGTCTGGGTTTTTACTCTCTTTCCGAGCGTAGATGTGACTCTTAGTCACTTGCAAAAGCCCTACAAGTAACAGCGCAATGTACAATTCATACAGATTGCAGCAATGTGAAGTGTGTGGGGTCAGACAGTCACCAAATGGTAATAAAAAGGTTTGGGATTACAGCTTTACTTGGTCATTTGTGCCGCAGCATTTATCTACTTCCTGTCTGAGCAAGCCAGTTGTTGCTCTTTGACAGGAAATAAGTAAGTGCTTCCACTGCTCATGAAATAGTTTCCCACATCTTTATTCTGGGGCAGCTAGATATATATTTAATACAGGAGTTGCGCCATTCAGCTGCTAAGTGCCCTGGTAATAATATAATTTGGCACTGCTGTCCGACAGACTCAAAGATTTAAGGCGGG
>NW_010253288.1:0-26504 GCF_000690775.1 Eurypyga helias | reverse complement strand
ACTCAATCAAACTACTACTACTCAGCTACTCAAATCAACTACTATGATAGAAAATAATCAAAATAATTTCTCAACTTCAAGTGGTCCACCTCAAAGAAACACCATATTCCCTAAAGTTTCCCATGAAACTTGCCCCTCGCTGCACTAATTACACCGGGAACCTCTGGTCAAACAGAGCGTGGCACCAAGACAGGCTCGTGTGAGCGGGTAGGTACTTCCTCCATCATACACCTCGTACGCATGTGCAAACTCAAGTAGCCCATGGCAGAAGTGTTAGCCCTCATGAGAACGTCAGGCAATTTAGTAGGGAGGGACAGCCTTGTCCTGTCATTTTTAAATCAATGTTTATAATTCTACTGTGGGAATCTGCTATGTTCTATGTACTTTTGCACAAATTCTGTATGTTTCTAGAAAATTCATTCAGCACCATGATTTTTCTAAAAACAAAAAGACTTCATGAGACTATAAGGACACGTGCCCTTCATGGCCTGTCCAGTCACTGTCTTCTCTACAGTCTTGCCACGCACAGAACATGAACCTACATATCTGCTTGAAATGGCTGGTATTTTAAAATGGACATGGTCATGGCAGAATCTCATTTTTAAGAGACCCCTCTGTCATGATTCCTGAGTAGATTTGACTTTGTTCTTGACTTAATCTGTGTACTTCCTGATGCCCAAGTTAGGCTCTGTTAACTTTAATGGGACTCTGCCCTGGATCAGGCGATACAGGATCAGGCCCCAGGTACAATCATATCTCTGCAGCTGCAGCAGAACCAAGCACTTCTGCTTTCAAGTGAAATAGCTTTTCTGCAATCATTTTCCTGACGGCGTGATTGTGAGCCAGGAGAGATGCTGAGGCAGACCACATAACACTATGACCTGAAGAATACTTTTATTGGCAGGGAATAAAATTCTCTGGTTTTCATCTCTCAGCATTAGCAGCCTTTGTTTCTCAGAGCTGCTCAAAAATCCAAAAAGACAGAGTCATCCTGTTCTGCCTTTTGCAAAACAAGCTGCTGCAATCAGAATTAATGCTCTGCAAAGATCCAGCTTTTTATTCTCAGCAATTCCATTTTATCTTTTCTTTTTCTTCTTTTTTTCCTTTTATTTTTTTTTATATAGCACAAAATGGTTTAAATCTGTCTAACAAGCAATTAATATGTTCTTCCAAACAAATCAGAACTGGAGAACCAAATTAACACCTTTCAAGAGTGATATATCAGCGCCTGATTTCACAGAATGCTTTACAACCCTTCCACCTGATCTAATGGATGTATTTTAAACATGAGAAAGCCTTAGCATGGCTTGAATTTGAACACTTTGACTCCTTATAAGTGTGTACCACTAATTACAGTGTGCCTTTATTAAACCAAGTTGTCACCTATGTATTGAAAAGACAAGAAAACCTTTTAAAAGAATAGCAACCATTAAACATTGCATTCATTGTTATTTTTACTAAGCCTTACCCAGCAAGGGAATTTTTTGCATTTCAGTACTTCATGAATATCAGGATTATTTGTAAATCTAAAAATCAACTAAATATTAAACATGTAGCAGTATCTAGTCAGAACTGGAGATATCAACTGCTAATTTTTTCCACTTGTCTTTCACTTCCTTCAGCTCATAAACAGACTTAACAAACAAAGAACCATGGAATCAAAACAACATATTCATGAAGAGCTATGTTCATTTAAGCAACAGGCTGTTCTGACATAGCTTTTAATAAGATAGATATAGCTGAGGAAGTGATAATTCAACCAATGACAAAAATGTTTTTTTTCATACATTGCAGTAATGCTAAGTTTTGAATTCTAACAAATCCACCGTTTTTTCATAAAGTCCCAGATCTTATGATCAGCTCATTAGACAGGAATTTCATTTTTCATTTGGGTGGACTCTGCCAAAGGTACAATCTAGATGTTGGATTTACAAAAGGCTGATGTGTAGGAGACACCTTAGAAAACAGACAACAAAAGAAAAAGAACACAAAGTGCTAGGTTCAAAATTAGAGAATCACAGAACCTGAGGGGTTGGAAGGGACCTCTGGAGAACATATAGTCCATCCCCCCTGCCAAAGCAGCTTCATCCAGAACAGGTTGGACAGGAACACATCCACGTGGGTTTGAGTATCTCCAGAGAAGACTCCACAACCTCCCTGGGCAGCCAGTTCCTGTGCTATGACACTCTCAAAGTAAAGAATTTATTCCTTGTGCTGAGACGGAATTTCCGTGGAAAAATTTCCTAGGTGTTTTTTGTGTTGCATGAGGGGCAAAAGTTATGATTACACACATAGTCCAAGTGCCCACACCCAGACGTAGCTGCTGGGGGTTCAGGCAGTGCCATTGCAGCAGCACCTGCAAAGAAAATGGGGCAGACAGGGATGACCACTTGTGCTACTGAGCTGCTCGTGGACTAGTATCCAGACTAATGCCCAGCATCCAGGTATGTAGTCCTCACAAGAGTGGTCACATAGTACACAGAATTAAATATCCTAAATACTTAGCAACAAGGGCAACAGCAGGGCAAAATTCCTAATGATGCCTCACTTGCATAGGGTAACCTTGTTCCAAAGAAGTGCCTCTGAAAATGAGACTAAATCAGCCTGCATGCCCATACAGCTCCTTCACTGCCAAATCTGGCAGCAGAGGTTTCTGCCAGTTATTTTTTGTTAGGGGAATTGGGCTGCAGCCTATGATTCATTTTACATATAGTAGAGCAAGAGTTGGCCTACATATAAAAATTCACACTGGTATAACTGTGTCAGTTTGGGGTGTGATATTTTGCTGACAGATTTACCTTTAAAAGACCTACAGTAGATCTGGTTAAATCTGTAGCCAGATACTTTACACTCACTGAGGCGAGGTGGGAGGTGGTTCTGTTTTTCAGTTAGAACAGGCTAAACTATAACTATGGTACCTTACATCAGGTGCCTATTTACCTGTTCTTATTAAAATAATACAGATGGCATGTAAGGTTAGGCATATACCAGAGGTTTGCCAAAACAGAGAGGATTGTTAGTAGACCCTTTGCATCAGTCATCTCCTTACACAATCACAGAACAGCTGAAGTAGAAAGGGACCTCTGGAAGGCAGCAAGTCCAAGACCCCTGGCTCAAGCATGGCCACCCAGAGCTGATTACCAAGGACTGTGCCCAGACAGCTTTTTAATATCATAGAATCATAGAATGGTTTGGGTTGGAAGGGAGGTTTCATAATCTCCCTGGGCAATCTGTGCCAGTGCTCAGGCACTCACACTGAAAAAGTGTTTCCTGATGTTCAGACTAAACAAGGGGCTACAAGGAAGATGGGGGGGACTTTTTACAAGGGCCTGTAGTGACAGGACAAGGAGCAATGGGTTTCAATTGGAAGCGAGGAGGTTTAGATTAGATATCAGGAAGAAGTTCTTCACAGAGAGGGTGGTGAGGCACTGGAACAGGTTACCCAGAGAAGCTGTGGATGCCCCATCCCTGGAAGTGTTCAAGGCCAGGCTGGATGAGGCTTTGAGCAACCTGGTCTAGTGGAAGGGGGCCCTGCCCATGGCAGAGGATTGGAACTTAATGATCTTTATGGTACCTTCCAACCCAAACCGTTCTATGATTCTATAAACTTTCACAGGAAGAATAATCTTGATGGGTACTGATATTCAATAAAATGTACTGATGTATCAGAATTTTAGAGAAGTTAATTGATAGGTATATGTAACAACACGTGATACTAAAACTGAGTCTATATCTTTGTTGTGAAAATGGTATTATTGCAGTGGGGTCTATATCAGCACCTCCTAGAGATGGATATTTTTGACTAAGTAGGGGCATTCACCATGTTTAATCAAAATGTAAAGAGGCCAGAAACTAAACGCCCTCCTTAGATATCAGCATCCTCAGTCTTGCAGAAACATACAACCAAAAATAAGTTTCATTTTTAATGCAAGCTACCCATTTATTACTCATGTTAGTTGTAGACGGGGGAGATCATAACGTAATACAAATGGTTTTAGATTCAAAATTTACTTGGGGAAAAAATTACTTTGTTAGCCGACTATGGCTGGATTTATTAGCATCATTTAGTTCTAAGTAGACTGAGAAATGGAAAAAGAATTGTTTTTCATTTTTAACATTTCCCTCTCCCCATTAATACTCCTCATCAATTGCAGTATTCAATCTGAGTTGTACACACTGAGATTTCAAATCGTAGTCTGGAGGGGGAGGCTGGTTTTTGCACCTTTTCCATACACTACTTTCTCCAACAAAACTAGTTTGGCAACCACGTGTCAGGCTCTTGGCAAAGGTTCTGACCTCACCATTTTAAGTACTGTTTTCTTAATATAATGTTGACATATGGCTATTGTGGTTTTAATCTAGTTATTTTGTGTCTGCTGTGTTGTTGCTATCTCATCTTCTGAATTTTCTTCAGGCAATTACTGTCAGAGGCATTTAATTTCTTCTGCTACATATTAACTACTTGCCAACCTTCCCTTCTTTTAAGCATGGAGAAGCTGGTTATGGGGCCAAAGGAATATTATTGCGAGGTGTCCTACATATATCTGTATCCCTTCAAGGCCATCTAAAGGTATTCCGATCACACACCAAGGAATGGTAGAGAAGCTTTGGAGAGAATAATGCTGTTCTTTTGGCCTTCACATGTCATGAAGCCAGAAAAAAAACACACTACGTTTCTTTCATCTCTAATATATTGAATAGTTGCCTGTGGTTAATTACACTGCATCGTGGAAGGTGCCACAGTCAGGCTGTAGGATTAAGCCAGTTGATAGTGATGTGAGGAAACAGATGGAAAATAACTCAGGTAACCATATAATTCAAGTACAAAAGCACTAGCCGTAAGTGGATGAAACACCACATTTAACCATTTTGTGCTGTGTAAATGCACACACTCGTGCAACAAACAACCCTACGAGCTAACACACATTGTTCACTACCATGTGTTGACAGTATTTTGACCTTGAGCAAGCAAGACTCGAGGTGCATATGAGAAACTGAGAAATGCAATAGCTGGCAGGCACAGACTTAACACAGGAACAGGGGAGGGGATGTTCTTCACATTAACTCTTGCTGTTTCACAACACAATCCATCACACCCTATGGCGGGGAGCAGCTGCCCTCCTGCAATGCTGCCCAACGACCATCAAGGCTTTATCCACTCTGACCAGCCTGAAGTTTTTACTATGGCTTATGGCTGCTGTCTGGATCTTCTGTCTTGTTCCAGTGTCCTTTAACCCTAAATTATGAAAAACCTTCACAGAGCAAACTCTGAATGGTTCTCTGAGGAGCTTCTCTCTCTCTTTTTATCAACTGCAAATAATTCACATCATAGGCATCTAGTCCAGGCACTGTGAGCATCTGTTCATCATCTTTGCGTTACTGTGCTTGGCCCACATTCCCAGTGCACAATGCAACTTCATTTTTCTCTGCCTCTACTTACAAAAGGGGAATTACAAGAATTACTTCACTAGCTGCAAGTATTCCAGAATGTTATCAGGTGATCAGCTTTTCCTTTACAGGCATGACCGGTGGCCATAAGGTTTGCTTTAATGGAACAAATGCCAGATCTCAAGAAAATCAGCATCTAAATTTGTTCCAGTAACTCATTTTGAATGCAAGCTAAACACCATATTTTCAGATTGTAGCCACAAATACTAAAATAAGCACTTCTTGGGGGATGGAAAATAAACCCTGAAAAAAAAATACCCTTGATTTCTCAGGGAAGCAAGAGTAGATCTTTAAAGAGAAAGAACAAAAGATATGCGACTCATTCCTATACTCACAGTTTGCCACATTTGCACTGAAATTCAACCAGCCATTAAGTCGTAAGATAGCATGTACCATGTACAAAAAACTAAATAGAACCATTGGTTTTACTCACAAATGCCCATACTTTTCTTTAATGATTTCTAAAGGAATTTTATCATATGAGCATAGGTTTCATAAATGCCAGTTAGACAGACATGACAGGGGTATTGATAATATCATAAACGCAGCAGTTACGCTTTACTTGAGTACTTAGATTAAATGGTATCCGTGGCAGCTAATCAGACAACTGGTTAGCAATTTAGAAACCAGTTTATTCATAAAATTAAATGTAGCATCAAAAACAATGTGGCAATATGACTAAGCTGCACTCATATAGGTTGAAGCATATTGGACAAGAGACCCGTTTGCAAAGGCCATGAGGATTCGGCTGTACTGCAATATTCTGTCAGCAGTCATCATTATCTTGTACAGGTACCTAGTGGACAAAATAACAATCTGAACTACAGAGAACCTGTTAAAATTCACAGTTCAGTGAAATACTGATTGCAGCAGCAACCCGCTTTTCTTCTCCCTGTCACTCCCACCCTTTTGTTCTCTTCCACTTCACTTTTCTCCTTGGAACAGCAAACAGCGGTAAAATGATGTGGGTAACATGTGGTATATTAGTCTTATTAGCACTCATTTACA
The DNA here is from genome assembly GCF_000690775.1 of Eurypyga helias. Classification (NCBI taxonomy): domain Eukaryota; kingdom Metazoa; phylum Chordata; class Aves; order Eurypygiformes; family Eurypygidae; genus Eurypyga; species Eurypyga helias. The sequence goes on along the minus strand of NW_010253288.1, from coordinate 20,048 downwards.
ACATACAGAGCTGCACTCTTCCCAAACCACGCTGCTCGGCATCCCTACTGCTAGGGCACACACTTTCCCTGCTCCACATGGGAACACCAGCGCAAGGGATGGGGACCCCTTCTTCTGTGGCGTGCTGACTTCTCCTTGTCTGCCCCAGGAAAGATGAGCTGCTTTCTGCCTCCTTTGTGCATGTGAACGTCTCATTGTTTAAATCAAATCACAAGCTTACATTCTGGAAAATCTCTTTATCCTCTGAAACCAAGTTTGATAGTAGAAGATAATACAGTATTTCCCATAAACATTAGTCTCTTCCATGACTCTAATTTTTATCTCATAATTGAAATACTTCTTATTTTCCTTGCCTCAGTGAGCTATTTTAAGGAACTGTTGAATGAGATTGTGTTGGAAGACACACATAGAGTATTGCTCAAAACAGATATATTATTTTTTCCATGGGAGCAAAATATACCACTTCCAAAATTAGTTTAAAATTAATCACCTGACGGGTACTGGGATTGTTAAAATTTGGCTTTTCCTGAAGCTTCCATAGCCGAGTGATTATGAAAGGAGAATTGATGAAAAGTTATCTGAAAACTACCTATATGTCATGTCTGGATGCAATCCTTGGATGAGGCCTAACACAGGAGACAAAAATGTCCACCCATCTAAAGCATCCTTCTGAGGCCCATGATGTCACTGCTTCTTGCAGAAGAAGAGGTCTCATTTTTAAGGGACATTATACTTTCCTTAACTCTCAGCAAACCACATTTTCTCAACATTTTTTACTTCAAAACATAATTTCTTTCGTTTAATTTATTTTTCTTGCCTATCTTAAAGTAGGAAGCTATGGGGAAAAAATATTCAGAAAACAGGCTGGTTACTGAATGGATTACTTGATGCTATCCCCAAAAGCTGGTTCACAAAATCTTTGGCTCACTGGTCAGGGAAATAGGAAGTCTGTACAGTGTCTGATCTATTATTCTGAGCTGCTAAATTTTTCTTCCTACCTCTCCAGCCCTGAGTCCATGAAGCACACTGATGGATTTTGGCTAGGACAATCAGCGTGATTAAGAAGATGCCCTGAGACGGTGGAAGTCACCTGTGAGACAGCAGAGACACGAAAGCAAGGGTCAGGAGAAGAAGCTCCTTTGGCACTTGGATGGAGTTGCTCCTCCAGCATGCAGCAGAGTGAAAAACAAGGTGTCTGCTTTAGGACAAGGGAAACATTAAGAAAAAGAAAGGTTAAAAATTTAAAAAAAATGAAAAAATGCATCTGATGGGTTTCCTTCTTCCTTTCGCTTTCTTGCCTCCCCCACCCTAAACAGAGAGCTAATAAATGGAAAGTCTCGGTGTTGTCAGTGAATCAGCGCATGACCTCCATCAACATTTAGAATCCAGTTTGAAACCATCATGCCATTTTCCAGGTAATAGATATAAAAGTTTCTATAGGAGACAAAGCACCTGAAGTTGGATCACATCATCAGTTTTGTACTGATGAGACACTGGATGGGTTTCCTATTACATATCCAAAGAGTGAACATCTGTCTTACCAGAAAGCTTATTCAGGCTCAGCCAAAAGCTTTCAAATTCAGGGATACCTGTCATAATTTGAGACTAGTGAACTGGAGATATTCTGGGAGAAAAAACATGCTGTCAGGTAATATTTTAACACAGACAAGATTGGTCTAACAGGGAAAGGACACTCAGAGAAAAACCCAGAGTACTGGGGTATTCTATTCCACTTTAATTCTGAGGTTTTGGGGGGTTTTTTCCTATTATTCTGGTCTGCTAAATATCCATTGGACACCAGACAGGAGATAAAGCCACTCTCCAAAAAAAAAAAACATTCTTTATCTAACATTAAACAAAATAAACGTAAATTGGCAGGGGGCTTTTTTTTTATTATTATTCATGAAGTAACAGGAAAATCCTCCCAAGTTAAGCCAGAGCTGCTTGAGGCTTACTAAGCACCCAGAAAGCATCTATTTGTGGCCAGCAAGGAGATCAGATGTTAGGGAAATCTCCCTATAAAGTACATGGGAAAAAGCAGACTTTGAGCTTCCATGCCCTGGCTTGCTTCCTGAAGGCAGCTGACTGTTCAACCAACCCTCAACCTACACACCTTTTTGGGACACCTGAATTTGGCTGGGGTCAGCATCGCCCATCATGATCATAAAATAGCACTGTCCTGGACTCACAGCATGTATAAATCAATCAGCTGTAAGTCAGCTAGCTGTAACTAGCTGTCAGAAAATTTAACTTCTCCAGGAGACTTTCAGAAGACAATCCACTTTGAATATTTACATATCCAGGTATAAAAACATTAGGGTCCAACCTGGAAATTTCTTCTTCACACAAGCAGCACCACTGATTTTAGTGTAACTCTGCATGAATAAGTCTTTTGCAGACTCATTACATTATTTCATAAGCATTTTTTGTACAAATGACATCCTAAAGCCCTTTATAGAATTAAATAACACTGTCCACTGTCTTGTATCTCATCTAAATTGCAGACAACAGCATCATAAAGGTATTGCATGGTAAATGAATTAAACCATTCAGTCATAAGGCCAATGACCGAGGGAGAGAGAAATTAAGAGACAAAGGCAAAGGAGAAAAGATATGTTTTAAGATGAGATTTGAAAAGAGTTGGAGTCAATGAGGCAGAGAGATACATTCACACAATGGGACTGTGTACCAAGAAAAAGTTTCAAACGTTCTGGTATCCAGACAAACCAACCATGGACAAGTTGGACTAGACACGTGGTGCATGGAGGCTGTTACACATCTTCCTACACAAACAGCAATTCTCACACCCCAGATTAATTACAGGGGGAGGTCTAGTGCTTGACTGGTCTATAACTTGTTATGTCTGTAGTTTTTCAGTTCACTGCCCTATAAAAGGCATTTATGCTAGCACAAATCCAGCAAGACACTAGGGGGATAGCTTCAGCCCATAAACTAGAGACATATCTGGTGTTCCCTGAGAGGAGGAAGAACATTTGTGAAACGTCCTCCAAACCCTTCTGCTGTTAGGTACAGAACTTAAGTCACTGTATTTTGGACTCTGGAGACCCAAGGTGCTATGGAGGTGGACAAGATTACTGCTGTTACAGTGGTATAGTCACAGCACAAACTCCAGTCTGGTAGCATGTGGTTTGGTTTTCACTTCTACTAAAACTCAGGGACCATATCCAAATTTATATTTAGGTACCCTGTGCCACTAAATTCAATAGACCTTAAATACCTCAATACCTCTAGAAACGCAAGTTTTGTGTGTATCCTTCAGCAAGTCATTTAAAGATTGCGTGCCTCATACCTTTCCCTATAAAACTGGCATATTAGTACTTGGTAACCATACATGAAGCTAGTCAAAGGTTCCTGCAGTAATACACAGCACCGACATTTTCTGTGCCACGTCAATCAAGAGACAAATAGCCAAATGCCACAATTAGAGAGAGCTGTCAGAGTTTTAGGACTTGCTGCCAGAGTGGGACACTGTCAGACCCAAAGAGAGATTCTGAAAGTGCCTTTAAAGTTTACAGGAACCTGCTCATACATCAGTCCCACCAAAGCTGATGAAGCAAAACTGGAGCCAGCAAGTCCGCAGGAGGGCAAGCACATACAAGTGCCTTCACCAGATGCAGAGATACCTGGTCTACAACTTTGCTTCCCACCGTCACATTGGTCCCACATGAATTGTCTAAACACAATTTTTTTGCATGATATCTTAGCATCTGAAGTTTTCCCTCATGATAAACTAGGTGCAATGTGCACTTCACGTGTACTCATGTCATACATTCAAATTTAAATCTCTTTAAAGGCATAAAATAAAGGATATTCACACACAAAAACTTTTTGGGTGGAGCAGGGCGGGAGGAGGGGGGGCAGTAATGACTTCTGTATTTTCTTCTGAAGGCACCAAGCCTTCACCAGACAAATCCTTGGGGATTTATTTTAAAATTATCTATTACTATGCATGGGTGGTGCAGATTTGTTACTGCAAAAAGTGGTTAAATAAAGTATTTCCCATTTTTGGCTCTTGTACTTCATTAATATCTTGCATCTGTGTGGTCAGTCAGATCCCTCATTTGACCTTCCGTGACAGTATTTTTTCCCAAAAGTCTTACTCCATCACCCTGACTTTTCCAATAAGCTGGGGTTTTTTTCCACGATTACACACACATGCTCACACACACTGGCACACTCTGTGTGCGTCTGAAAAACATTGGTGAGAGAAGTATAAGACACTCAGAACCACAGACATCTCACCTGGGCCAGAGGATATGTCCACTCCTTCCCTTCCTGTAGAGAGAGAAAGGGAGTGCAGTGGGAAGAAATGGCATGCTCCAGATTTGCAACCAGGAACACTGTAAACCATGTAGGCAACTTCTTGGTCTGCATGGAGACCCATCCTCATCCCTCTGACCCTCACACTCTGGACCAGATGCAGCATCTTCCCCAGCAGAGTGGGTACATGCCCCAAGACCACTACTGTCAAAATAACGGTTTATATGCACCTCTGGCAAGAACTAATATTTCAATTCCGTAGTCCAGTACTGATTTCCCTAGCCTATATAAAGGATTTTCCCTTTTCACAATTCTCATCTATGGTAACTACAGTGAATGGCATGAAAACAAAACAAAAGGTTTGCACAATGAGTAATTGTTTTTTTCTGGGATTTCCTTGAAGTTAGATTTTTTTTTTAATTAAGCCAATCTCTGCAATGTATCAACTATCTTTTAAAACTGAAGTTGCTTTATTTTGCTTTTACTTTGGACAAATTCCTCCCTGATCCTCTCCCCTTCCTTTTAAAGGTACAATCAAATATTTAGCATATGCCTCATTTAAACTAGGAAGCCCTCAATACAGTCACTTCTCTCATCTGGTTCTAAACCATCACATTAATTTTCAATGCTCTACAAAGACAACTACTGATAACTCATCAATATTCTTGTCTGGGAAATCAGATGCTCTATCCTGCTAAGAAGAAGGGAGAGATAAATTAGTTGCAATTTTTGTCTGAAGACAATAGGAAAATATAATCCTACAGAGCTATCTGTAGAATGGGGACTGGGCATTTATGTTCTCAGCTTTGGCAAAGACTTTTCATGTTTCCCAAGACTAGTCACACTGGCCTGTACTTTCCATGATGACATCTTATTTTACGTCCTCAGGCACCGTAGGCTTGGTCTGCAGATGCACTGAGCGCTTCCAGGCTCATGCTGTTTGAACTGGAGGTACAGCCAAACAGTGCTTCCCTGAGAACTGCATGTGAAGACACTCGAGTAGGTCAAATAGAAGAGCCACTCATGAAAACACACTGCTGCTTTCAACTTGGATATTAACAATCCTTCCTCTGAGTTTTCCCCTCTAGAGAAAAAAACGCTGTACCTGCTCAACCCATCAGGGTGTTACGAAGCTGAAATCAAAGCTTGGAGATAACGTAAGACTCTTGGAAGAAGCTGCCTCAAAGGAATGATTACTTAGTAAATTCCTCTTAGGAAAGGGAAGGGACACGTGTTTCGTCTTACTGAGCCTGACTGTCGAAGTGAGACCCCAAAGACTGTATGGTACATGGAAAGGTTATACATTTGCAAAACAGACACATTCTTAATACGCTCTTTAAGACACATGGATAGTCACTAATTCTTCATTAGCCTGCTGATTCCTATGCATGAAAGGACAAAGACTACAGGTATTCCCATGTAGCCTGGGAGCCATGAGGTCAGCTTTACTGAATGAATTTATCAATAGAGTTAGAGTTCCAATTTATCTAATATGTTTTACCTAATAAGGCAATTCCTGTCGTAATTGCTGTAATAGGGATAGAAGGTTAATCTTTTAAGTGACGGCACTGAACTCACCTGCTGAGAGATGATCTGGAGCACTCCAATAAAACATTCATGGCTTCATGCCTCCTCTGTTGCACTTAAATCTACGTTAACAGTTTCAAAAAGCTAAAAAGCCAGGCCTATGCTCTGCAGTGATCAATAGCACCGCAGCTAGATATCAGCGTATTCAGCTCAGTGGGATAAATGTTCAGTCTTTGGTAGATTTAGTAGTGGGTGGAAATGACAGATGGAATTTAAGTCTTTTGTTGAAAGGCTTTGTTCTCCTCCTTCTTTAGTGCAAAGAATTTCCCTGTGATATTTTGCTTTCTTTCCAAGAGACCTGAAGCACCAATCATTTTGCTTTGTTCCCCTTGGGGGAAAAAAAAATTTTAAAGCCAAGCCAAAAATAGAGGAAGAAAACACTTACTTCATAAAGATAGATCATTAACAAAAAGTGTAAGTCAACAGAAACAAGACACAGCATGTTTGGACAGCATCCTTTCAAATTTGAAAGTGTACAATTAAATCAAATACAATATGTGATAAACGACTATTTGAAAGTGTACAATTAGATCAAATAAATGAACAGGAATGGGAAATCCCACTTTTTCCTATGATTGTCTTACAAGAACTTCAAATATAGTCACATTTCCAACATTTATTTTTTAGCAAATACAAGAACTTACAAGAACTTCAAATATAGTCACATTTCCAACATTTATTTTCCAACATTTATTTATTTAAATGTTTTTTATTTCCACATTTTATCCATACCTGGATGCAGTATGACACACACTTACAAAAGAAAATTGGAATAAAAATCATTACATCAAACGTAACCCTTAACGGCTGTGAAGTATAACAACTAGCAATCAAGTTGAAAGAGAGTGCAGAGAGCAAGGCCTCCTGTTTCCCCTTCAACTATATACTTTCCTCCTTAGTCTGGTATTTTCTGCGGTTGAACTGTTTTCAGAAAAATCATAGAATGCAACTGAAAATATAACACTCTGGAAGCAGTTTCTCTGAGCAGAGTTTTGAGCCTTCCCTGTGCCCAGATTATTCCCAGGCAATTCAACTTCAAAACTTTGAAGAGTGTGCAGATTTACCTGAAGGTTTCCTGGCTCTTCACAAAGTATTGCCCTAGTCCTTGAATTATCTAAGTGGTGCTACATCCACGCTTATAACATTTTCCTTCTTTCTATTTTTGACATGGTACAGCAATACTGGTACAACATAATTTTGGGATCAATAGTGTTTTGATCACAAATCTAAAGTTCATACAATCTTACACTAAAACAGGTTGAAAATTGGAGTTTTTCATGGTATTTCTCTGCCCAAGGCAGGGGGCTTGGAACTAGGTTATCTTTAAGGTCCCTTCCAACCCAAATCATTCTGTGATTCTATGATTTCTATTCACTGTTTACTGAAACAGTTGAAACCATTTTGTTCTGGGAGAAAACCTGATCCATGAGACCACAGGAGAAGTAAGTTATTGTGGTAATAGACTTATGAAGAACTTACAAGCCAATCTCAATATATTTTATTTTCCAAGAATATGATTTTTATAAGGTGAACTGTTATTATTTTTATGGGAGTTGGTTTTACTAGACATGATGCATGTACATGGGATGCTTGGAGAGGCAGCAAGAATATTGTGAGAAATTTGTGGGAAATTCTGTGTTTTGTAAATTGTATTGCTGTCTGCTAACCAGCATTCAGAGAAAAAAAATCCTCCAAGCTATTTAGGTATATGCTGCACTGCCATGTAGGGCCTTCCATCTGAGCAGCAAAAAGATTGTCTGTGTTAAGATCATGAGCTTTGTTTTGGAGTAACAACACACTGCTCATATTTACAGAGTAGAGTGTGAGAAGAGGGGAGAGAAAAGGCACAAAGGGCCACATGTGCACCACTTCCCTACTGATGTGGCCTTGACAAGATTACAGGGGATAACTGAAGTATTTAGAAAACAAAGGACCTAGAAGTAAACAACAAGAATTTCAGGATGGCTCTGCCATGTAATAAAAATTGCTGTGCAGTTGAGTAGCTCTTATTAGGGGGTTACACCATACTATTGAACTGAAGGGGACAGAGTCTGTTTTAATCTGTTGGTGATAAGTGTTAACAAAGATTACAGATAAAAGGTTATCTGGAGAAAAATGGTATTCTACAGTGAATCATCAAGCCTGTAAAGCTACTTTTTTTTTTTTTTTCTTGAAAAATAAGCCTCTCTTCCACAATGGACGCATGGCTCGTATAGGTCAAGGGCAGAATATGATTTATTGATATGTTATTTATTATCAACAGATGGATGTTCAATGCTACACTTTCCAATTGCTTTTTATAAAAGTTACGTACTTAACAAAGATATGATAGACAGAATTTCAAACTTGAGGCCCAGTCAAGGATATAGATACTCGTCCAGGACTGTTATATTTGAATCGCAAAAAATAGAAGAACATATGCTAATCCAAAGATTTCTTAGGTGGATCTTCCAATTAGACTGCTGTCAAGGATCTTAATTGAATATACTTTTGGGGGAGAACCCCACCACCAACAATCATATAACTGTGGGCAGTTCCCTGCTAAAGGCATAACACATCAGTACAACTTTGTGCAGCACTGGGACCATTAAATCTTTTATTCAAATATTAGTCTATCTAGCCCCGGTCTCAGTACAGCAACCCTTCTCATACTATCCTTTCCTCATCACAAAAAGGAAGCATTTAAATCCCTGAATAAAGTCAGAAAACTGTAATGTAACTATTTCTTAAATTTGAGCTTCTCTTAGTTTCATCTGTGGGAGGAGGGAGCTCTGTCTTTTCCAATTCCTGAGTTGGGGCCTCTTGCTGTCAAAGTTAGGTAGTATTCGTAAGCATGGAAAAGACACCATCGGTGGTGAACTCTCCCTGATTAACCCTTTGTTTGTTTTTTTCAGACTTTTCAGGTTATTCCCAGAATGGAGTTCATTTGCAATGTCTTTCACCACTTCTCCGTTATGATGAAATTTCTTTACAACCCCTTACAATGTTTTTTGGTCCAGCATAACTAAGTCTTTGGCCTCTTGGTACCTGCAATCTCAGCAAATACCAGCCCATCAATCAGGAATCAGTAGACTACCACCAACCCACCGATGGGATTTTGCTGAAGAAGACTCAGAAAACAAATTCAGCAGCTGAAGATTAAAGTCTAATTATCAGTGGCAAGGACAAGCACAGTCCTGAGGAATAAGTTCCCCAGAAGTTGGAACAAATCCCTCTTGAAAGGCCTTTATAAGTCACATTCAGAATAGTTTGTTTGGTGCCCTTCTTCACAGGTATAGTAGAGAATAGTCAGGTATAGTCGGGTATAGCAAAGGAAACAAGCTTCACCTAGAGAACAAAGATTTCAGCAGTTAATATATTTCGTGAACTATAGCATAAGGAAGGCTGATTAAGACAAAAGTATCATTATTTCAATCTTTAAAAGGAAGCCCTTTTGCCTGATCAAGAAATTTGCTATGAACAAAATGGAACTTGAAAATCCTTGAAAAATCCTACTAAAAAAAGACACACAAGGGTTAGAATAATTTGGAAGCTGCAGCATAAGTGGAGCCATACTGAATATGAAGATGAGACACATTTAGTCTAAACCTCAGAAAGGGATTTTCTCAAAGGGGGATGAAACATAATGTTTGCTATATGCAAAACATAAAGATTGCCTCACCATCCTTTTAGATACAGCATATGAACATATCTGCTAAAAGTCAAAAGTGAAAGACTCTAGGAAGCTGCCAGACCTAGGGAAAACGAATACTCTGCAAATACATTTATTTTACGTGTAAAGCAAAGCAAAGAAAAATATTGTTAAATATTTACTCATCACCCAGTAGCTTATTAATCTTTGTTGCAGCAAATACAGCTGACTATAAAGTGTGGGCAGAGATGGTCCTTACCAATAAAATACCATGACTGAGGCTCGTAGGTAAGCAAAAGCCCTGACAGGAACAGTGACCCAGCTGCATGAAGAACAGCTGCACAGGCAAACCTGGCTGCAGGGATCCATAATTGTTGCATTTTCTTGCCTTTTTTTTTTTCAGCCCCGCTGTGATTTCCTTCATCTGGCCCCCAGAGTTATCTTGCACTAGCAGACATCCCATAATTATTACTCCAGCACCAGTCTAGCACCAATTTTAACACCAGCAGAGAGCTGGCATTTGAAAAGCAATATGGACTATGTTCTGACCACCTACTATAGGCACTTAATTTTAAGGGTTGCAACACCTGAAAAATAGAAGCCTTGTCCCCGCCTGATGATTCAGGCTGCCTATAGAAGTGCACGGGCTCCCCAGCTAGTCCATGGGGAACACGATTCAGCTTATCACGTGTTTTTCTCTCCCCTTGGTCCTCCAGGCTTTCTGAAGGCTGAGCAAGGAGCTGCCTACCGCCAGCTGGTAGGAAGCGCTGGTTGCTAGCGGGTCTGCGCAGGAGCTCAGTGCAGTTTCACACCACCACCTGCTCAGACAGGACTCAGCAGTCTAAATATTCTTCTGACGGAGGTGGTGGCGGCAGCGATGACCTGCCTTTGCATGACAATATGGTGGCAGGTTCCCATGCCCGGGAAGAGGAGACCTAAAATCTGTACTTCAGACTGAGAGGAATCAACCCCACAGCTCCTGTTTCCCTGGAAGCACCACACTGCACAGGTTACACACCAGGAGGGGATGTCCCCTCTGTTGAAACCATGCCTTCTTATCCTGCTATATGCTTACGTGTGCAAGACTCGTAGCACCAGAGAGCAAAGAGGGACCCTGCCTCCACCATCCAGAAGAAGGAGAAGGAGTCTGGTCCACAGTTTCTGTCACTCAGAGGTCATCAGCAATTCAAAAGAAATACATGAAGACTTCTGGAGCAGTAACCAGATGACCTAGAAAAAGTCTCCTCCTCAACAGTGGCCTAGAAGAAGCCTTTTGATTAGCTCTTGATCAAAAAATTAAAAGGAAAATAAAAATATAACAGAGTAAACATTGAAAAGACCACAAAACGGTTAACAGCTCCATTGGAAAATGGGTTAAGGGTTGCAGTGGGCAATAAAATCAGGACTGGCTGTTTCCCTTGGGGATGCACTGCCCTTCAAGTGTGAGTTATTTAGTGAACATCCAAAGGTCTATGTTATGCAAGAAGGCAGATTAGATGGTCATAACAGTCCCTTCTGGTCTTAAGCAATTAATCTCTGATGTGATGTCAGAAGGTTGGTTCATCACAGCCAAAGAAGGCAGTTTCCTTGCTGATAAATGAAAAAGTAAATCAATTTTTACTCCAAGATGAGGATGGGATTCCACCTGTCCTTGGGGGCTGTTTTTGTGTTCAGGCATGGAGCAGCTGAGCAAGGGACTGCTGCACCAAACAGCATGTGCTCTTGCCAGGACCTGCATTTATTGTCCCTCTTCTCAGAAAAATCACAGCTACAAAAGGTGAATTCTGGCCTCTAAAGACACTGATAAGTTTAGATGGGGTCTTGGCTTTCAAAGGAGTACAGAATCATCAGTCCTATGCATCTAAATAAATTATGGAAGTCAGGGGAGGAAAAAATGGGCTGATATTTACGTTGCAGGATCACGGTTTGGGAGAACTGCACCTTTGATAAACAGCAATAGCACACTGTTACTGATTAAGCTAAGCCACATCACTTTGGTCTACATTTTCGACACTAATTTATTTCTTCAAATCAAAATTGGACACTGACTGCCAGGTTTGAGGAAGTTTTACTACAAGAATCGTGCAGATATTGAGTAATTGATTTTCAAATGTCTGTGTGACATCGGGGGCAATGTCCTTCTTCAGTTCACCGGGGCGGGAAAGTAAGATGTGAGAGGACATGCTTAAGGTCCAAAAACCAAATGAGCAAAAGAAAAGGGCATGAAAGTGGAATAACCCAGCTCCTCATCCCCACAGAGGTCATGCTTTCCATTTCCAAAACTAATATAAGCTAAATGTCCAAAATTTTAGATTTCCCTTTAAATATCATGGTTTCCTCTTCCCTGTACCAGGATCTTAGGGAGAGATAAAATAGCTGTGGTCAGACCCTGCCCCTTTTTTGACTGAAGAATGGCTGTAATTCAAGATGGCAGAAGGAAGCAAAAGCACAAAATAAATTATGCACCACCATTCACAAGGAATAAAAATAAGTAGATTACCAGTGCCAGGAGGGATTTCTCTACAGAAAACGCAGATGTAAAGTTTTCACTAATGTGGTTGCAGAAATAATATAACTTATGACATCTTTAAAATTTCTCATTGGCTATGTTTAGGTATATAACAGAGAAATTAATGTACACGTTACTAAAGGACTCATCCAGAGGAACCGCTCGGAAGTAATTCGAAGTGGGGCCACAGTGTCTTTATTTTGTATTTGAGGCGTCTCCCCAGTCAATGAACCTCTGTGAAAGATTAATGTAGTTTGAACTTTTATTGTGGAATATCATTCGTGCACTGTCACACTTTGCACAAATGGTGCTTCAGTCACAGTTCGGTAACACTCCAGCATATTATTTCCAAGGCATTTGAGAGTTTAGAGAATTATTGAAGGGCACATTGTACTCATTTGGTAATAAGGCAGAGTGCAGCTGCAGTCTCCATATGATTTCAACAAATGGAATCAATATTAATTTCATTGAACGTAGCAAAATAGTTGTGATAATAACCTCAGTGAAATATTCCACTAGAGAAAAGAGATAGAATATAGTGTTATAGTGTTTTATATTATCTCCACCAAGGATTCTGTAAGAAATACGGAAATGGGTGGAATAAGATAGTACTTTTTAAAAATTCTAATTATTTCTGAAAATAAAACATACTCATTTGCAAATAAAAATACTATTCCTCCCTAACTTTACACTTTGATTTGAAGGATGTGTTGCAGAAGAAAGCATTAAAGAAATCAGCTGAAATTCACATCCTATTTCACCAACAATACCTCGATTTAAGGCAGTCTACATGTTTCAATTTGGCATTATGTGTTATACTGATCCTGAAAGTAAACACTTCCCAAAGCCATGATTTGTTAACACTGACTTCACATGTTATAGCCAATTAGTCAATAATTAGTCAAATAATTAAAAATATAATTATCTAACCATGTTGCCTTTTTTAAATGAAGGACTCATTCACAAGCTGATTCCTCTTTCTGATTATATGTTTCTTTGCTGCTACAGTTTAGGCGAATAAACCTTGGTTGTTTGTTCTCTCCTTTTGAATTAAAACAGGATCCTGTTAATAAATAGACAAGTGCTTATTAATATGCTGTCACCAGCAAAGGCACAAATATGCAACTAAATACTTATGCAGCTCCCACCAGATGCAAGTATTTCTGTAAGAACCATCACTGATGTGTTGGAGACCTCTAGAGCTGTAGCTCTTCTCCTGAAGCTAGACTTGCTGGTATTACCAGTTTTTCGGGCTACAGTTCAGGTATGCAATATCAAGCTTTAATAAAAATAAATTTAAAAACACCCAAGCAGAAACAAAACTGAGAGGCACCTTTCAGAATTATCAAAATATCTGCTATGCACAATTGCGTAGTGTTTAACACCCCAGCAACCACCATTTCTTCAGTATCTTTGAACACTTATTTGAAGCAGAGGGTAGCCAGCCCTTAGAAGGGCCCTGATGCCACAAAGGGGACATGGGACCAATGTTAAAGACAGAGGCGTCAGTGATGTGTGTGGCACCCAGAAAAGCAACTTCTTCTACATGAAAGAAAGCATCACAGCCATAAGACAACCCAGATCAGGAATTCAGAGAGGCTTTAACCACCCATTAGCTGCCTCCCATCTATCTGTACCAAGGCTGTACCAAGGTTTTCCAGCTTCTAAGATCTGCACGGAGGGACTAGGATAGCTTGCAGAGAAGCAAGACACATACTTCACCTCACCCCTCTGAGCTCAATCTGTGTTATTAATGTAGAAACAGGAACGTACTACACCAGCACTCTCCAATGACTGTGCTCACCCTCCTATCTAGCTACCTTTTGTAGTCATGTTAATGGCACACTAATATTTTGAGAATTTCTTTCATCTAGGCACAAAGTTAACAAAAAGAATAGTAATTGCATGATGCTATCCCATGCTCCATTGCAGCCACCTCCTTCATGTACATACCATACATACAAAGGGAGAATTGGATGGCTGTGGAGAGATTTTATCTCCCTGCGATCTCATGAAGTCAGATCTGATTACAAAACCAAGCCAAATGAGAGCTTGTTCATTATTGCACAGAAGGAAAAAGGGACCTTCTAAAGACTGTCAATGGAAATGGAGACTAAAAGCAGGAGAACATTTACAATTTGAACAAAACTCATGCCAATCATCTCATGCCTTTAAAAAATGCAATATGCTGTTATTTTACCAGGTGCAAGCCATTCCCAATAAAAACTCACAAAAGACACCTTACAATTTACCCTTAAGGTTGCTCAAAATCACACTTATGGACCAGTGACAAATGTATCCTGATGTTGGTGGGCTGAGTACTGAAGACACTAGCCTTCCAGACCATTTCGGTGATCAGGATTCCTGCCTGAACAAGAATGGAGTAAAGAAAGCGAGATTTTTAACTACAGTTATGAAGACAAGCACGCAATTCCAGTCACGCATGACTTGAAATTTCCAGTACTCCACCAGAAAGACTCATTTTTTATATGGATGTTTTTCCAAGAAAACTCTCAACCATAATTGGTACCAAGATGTGGGTTTGGCAGGTGTATAGAAAATTTCAATTTTTGTCTCTTAATACGTGGTACTAGAGATGGGAAACATTTTTGCCTTCATACAGGACCCAGATGGCAAACTGTGAAAGCTTAATTTCAAGAGCATTCAGGCTGACAGCTCTACAAGCAGCAAGCTGAATTTAACTTATGTGATTATGACACATACACAGGACTCTTCAACCAAGTGGTCCAACGCTCTACCTATTAGATGCATGCCTGCAAGATTGCGAGCGCTGCACGGAAGCCTTTAACAGGGAGTTCAGGTCTGGATTGCTACACCAGCAACCACAGATGCACGTGCACGCAGCGTCTTTCCGTGGGCTACCGTGACAACCAGGACATTAATTCTATTTCTGCTTTCTCAAGGGGTACTGAGGACTTCCTACAGTCTCATAGGCAGGATCACTTTTACTCCGTACTTTACCTAAAGGGCTTCTCTCCTGTGCACCAGGCCTTACGCAACTTCATGCTGGCACACCACCTACTGACAGCCCAGCGTTGCTTTCTGTACCAAGTGCTTCTTAAAATCCTGTCCCCGCGTGAGCCCAGGAGCGCTGACCCGGAGATGTCTCGCTGTGCACAGTCAGTGCGGCAGCATTTGTCAGGAGTCTGTGAAGAGAAGAAATCGAGGAAAAGGGTCGTCAGGCCTCCGGTGGTATATTGATACAAAACAGTTCAGCTCACCTGTACAGCGTTTTGAGCCAGGCAGTGAAAAACGGATTGTCTCCCAGCCGAATGAGAATCAAGCAGTCTGACAGCTTATCAGTAAATGGTTAATGAAATTCTCGTATGCTGAGAATTTATTCCATCCAGGCACAAAGTTAGCACAAGGAGTAATAATTGTGTGGTGTTATTCCCTCCTCCATTTCAGCCACCTCCTTGTCTCCCAGGTGTCAAGGTCGGTTCCAGTTTCTTCCCGTCCTGGATTACTTTCAGGTATTTGTGTGGTTTAGTTGTTGCAGATTTGCAAGCAGATTGTGGTGCACAGAGTAGAAATGCATTAAAGCACCATCTTTTTTTCCTTTCTGATTTTTCTTTATACACCACTGCTGCACAGCTCAATGTCAAACTTCTGTCCCTATTTTCAATAATGTTTGATATGTTCTTTCCCATGTATTTATTTTGATATTCCATAGGCAGAGGAAACCATGGCAAAAGAGCTGGTCCTGCTAGTGAAATTAAGAGTGTCTAGAGAGAATTGCCTGTAGCTAATGACACCTATTTCTCCAAGTTACAACTGCATGTATATTAAGTGAGCCAAACATTCCTGAACTTAATAATGCTGGGATCTGACAGATATGCAGCCTCATCCTGTCATCTTTGGCAGTATTTGAGGTATCCTGCTCCGCTGAATTTGCTATCTTCAGGAAGCCAGTGATAGCTACCTGTCCCCTTCTCTCCCTGCCCACCCATACCACCTATGTTTGGCCTGACTTCCCGAGATCTCGGTCCATCTGTTTTCCTCAACTCACACAACTTCCTTAAAACCCCTGTTTCCGGAACTCCAGGTGCTAGGAAGATACCAGTGACCACAAATGAGAGAGAGGCTGTTAGATGTCTGACTGACCTGAAGATCTATGTGACTGTCCTCCTTTTCTTCTGCTCATAACGTGAAGGGTGCACAGTCACAGCAATGGAACTGGTGTTCCCCAGTGCAAAGACCACCACTTGCTTGTCCCTGTGAGACACTAACTAGATATTTTGGGGCAATAAATGAAGGCATAATTTCTATAGGTCTCTAGTGTTGCAGTCTCTTGAAGAGACTAGTCTCTAGAAGTCTCCAGTGCTTCCAATCATCTCTAGGATCAATTGGAAAGAAGATTAAGGCTGGTCTTATCCAATTAAAGGGGATTTGAGGAGGGGAAAAAAAGCTGTAGATTTAACAAGTTCTCAGAAACAAAGTCTGAGAAATTTATACAGATTCTGCATAGCTGGGGAAGTATGTGTGCATTTTATTATGTACAGTCTTATCGGGCACACTGCTGAGAGGGGTTTTGTCCTCCTACTAACGTTTCCCTGTTTGGTGTGCGTACATCAGTTCTCATGGCACAGGACCCACCAAACCATCTGACTTGCACTGCAGCAGGCCCAGCCTTGAACAGTGTCGCTAACCTCTGCATCCAGGAGGAAAACACAGTGATGCCTTCATTTGCCCAGCTGGGAGCTGAAGTATGAACGGTTTAATGACTTCCCCAAGTCACCCAGGCACAGCAGGGAACAGAGCTCTGGGATCACCAACCAAAAATTACTGCTCACAACAACCAACTTTTCTACCTGGAAAGAGAAGCAGCAGCAAGACTTAATCCTAAAACAGTGCCACCAACACCATCAGCAAAGAAGCCCAAGTTTCTGTTGCACAAAGGTGTTGATATTTGTAGAAAAAGAACTTTCTTTACTTCAGTTTTAAGTATTGCTGATAAAATTTCATGAAATCAAACCATAACACTTAAAACAATGAAGATCCAGCAGATATTGAATTGGTGATATTTTATAACATAGTTTTATTTGGGGAAAGAATCCAGTTTTCCTAAAATATTAATGAAAAATGCTCTTTTTGCTTCTGGATTCACTGAATGCCTGTGTTCAATAGTTTGTTCTTGTTTTCAGTTCTCACTGCTGCTTCTTCATCTTATTAGGAAGATCGCAGAAGGCATAAAGGAAGAGCTAGTAGTGTTTGTGCATTACACAGTTAGACACACACTGTGAAAAGGAAAACATAGAGGCTTATGTGAACATTTTATTGACGTATTATTTTCTCTACCAGTGTATCGTGGAAGCCTGGCCATTTGAGGCCAGATTGAATTCAGACCCCTTAAATTTCCTTTTGATCATGTCCAGATGAGATGAACAGAAGTCACAGGAGACTTTCTAAGTTTTGAGCTCCAGACTGCAAATCTCATTTTGATCAAGATACCCAAGAATGTATTTCTTTGAGCAAGGCATCTTGGAGGTTTTCATATAATGATTACATTTGATTTACTATGGAAAACCAAAAAAGCAAAAGAAACCAAACAAGTATCGCACTATGAAATTCAACCTCAGTCACTGGATCGCAACGATCTAGACTTGCCGTGAGACCTCGCCACTTGAGACATTTCTAAATGCCGAGACGGGATTCTGTTTTCTGCCTGTCTGCTGGGAGATCTCTTTTCTGTCCCCACATGAGAAACCTCAACTTCTGTCATCTCCATAACACGCAATCCTGTGCCTGTTTTTTTCTGAATCACTCTGCTATACATGCTTCTCTGCTGTTATACATCTGTTGTGGCACAAGCTCATATCCCCACTGTCATTCTCTGAGTCAGTATTTGTACTTCTGTCTCATATTGTGATGAAAACATCTCTAGTGGCACTACACTTTAATTGGTATCAAAATATTTGGTAGCATAGTCAGTAACACCCACAACTTTCATTTATTGCTTCTCTCTCTATGGAATATTGCTATCGTCATCCACTTTCACATGGCATTATTCTGTTGCTATTTTTTATTCCAGTGATGGGACTCCTGGTTTTGAGCAGTCCGTTCTAGGAATACGTGTCAGACCCTTTCCAGGGAAGCAACTGGAGACCTGGGAAGGGTATTTAATCCCACTACAAGCATCAGTAGACTTCACACCAACAGCTCCAGTTGTGCTTACAGCCAGGATCAGTGAATCTGACACGAGGCCAGACAGGACCACCAGACAAGGCATTCCTAAAATTACCATAGATCAGTCTTCTTCACAGGCAGCTCTGCCCACACACCAAGGTGACTTCTGTTGGAACAGTCTTATGAGGGAAATAACGCTAACCATGATTGTGTGTCATGTACCATACACTGCTAGAGTATTAAACCATTTACTGCTGTATCAGTTTGATTAAATTTAACTTTTATATATCTTGCATAGGATATGGTTGTTGAATAGGCACTGAGGGGGGCATGGGGAAGTCTATAGACAGATGGTTTTCTATGTGGGAAAGTCCAGGTAACAAGAGACCTCTTTGAACTAACACCCATAACATTTCTTTCTCCTAGACACAAATTCATCCATGTCCACCAAGTCAACTGATCTTTCAGCAAACCCCTCTAAATGGGGCCTACAGGACAAAAAAAATACTTGTTTCCACCTGCTGTCTTTTGGAATAAAACACATACAGAGCACTGTGAAATAGATCAGTGCATCGCTTCTGGGTTTTAAAATAAAATATCTTTTGGACCTCTTCTACATTGATTGTCTCAAACAGTGAAGTTAGTTTCCTCTAGTTTCACAATTAATTCCTCTATTTTTTGGAGGCTAAGACCAACAGTGTGGAAGAGCAGTACTTCCTGAAGAAACAAATTCGATGTCAAGTTTTGGCTTCATTAACCTGGGACCTGATGCCAGCATAGTTAAAGGGTGCAGACCTTTATCCAAGCCTCTCCTTTGCCCCACTCACCCATGGACCAGCCCCGTAGCCATCACAGCAAGGGGGCACTTGTAGTGTCAGTGCCATTGTGGCAGGAGAATCCACTCCCACGGGAAGGGGCAGGAGCTGGGCTGCCCTCCCTGCTCCTGGTGCTGGGTGAGGCACAACACAATCCAAAGTAAGAGTAAACGCATGCAGGCTAAACCTTGACCACTGTTTTTGTGCCTCCCACTAATTCCCCACTTAGGTGGATGCTCTTCCAACACATGTTGCCATGAGACGCAGCAGAGTAAGCAAAGAAGAGGGGCATTGTTCATGTGTCTGTTTTTTAAGGGCAGCTGGTGACAAGGCTAATCCAGGGTGAAGACCTGTTGCAGAAGGCTCAGGGCTGTGCAGTGGTGGTCAGAGCAGAGCTCCAGCCTCAGTGCCTGCTTATACAAACCAAACCTGCCATCTCCTGGGTGGTACCTGGGGCTCGTGCACAAACGCTGCTCCGGAGGTGGGGAAGAAACGAATGTCCCTTACCCTGGAGCCAAAGCATGACCTAGAAGGGGACACTTATTTGCAAAAAGCCTGGGTTAAATTCTGGTTTCAATTACACCAGGATCTTCTGCATACAGGATAAGGCTATGATTAAGCTAGCCTGTGCTTGCGTTGGGGTCAGGTAGATGAGATCAGAACTACTGTCACTCAGGCAGGTGGTACCTAGAGTATAAACAGGCAGGTATTTACACACAAACATAAAATCCCCGCTATCAATCCCATTTCTGGGGTCGTTAAGATTGTAGCGCTGTAAACGCAGTTATGAATAAATCAATTGTATAAAAATACAAAGTGGTCTTTAGTTAGAGGCAAAAAATTTAATTCCATCGAAAGTTTTTCATTATTAAACCAAAAAATGTTGAAGAAACCTCACGGGGTATCCGCGGGAGAACAAAGACAGCGCGATACTCCTCCCCGCAGCCCCGCCAGGTTCAGCAAAGTGCAGAGTGCGTGTTTTCAACCAGGATGCGCTGGAGAGGGGCAGTCCCGCACCGCCCCGCTCCCCAGCCGGGAAAGGCATCGAGGGGCTCCGGCGACGGCAACCCCGGCCGGG
>NW_010253287.1:0-6470 GCF_000690775.1 Eurypyga helias | reverse complement strand
CTTCATGAGGTTGGCACAGGCCCAATATCCAATAATATTTTTCTTAATATCCAATTTAAACCTTCCCTGCCACCGCTTGAGTCCATTTCCACTTGTCTTATCACTTGTCACTTGGGAGAAGAGAGAAAACCCCACCTCTCTGCACCCTCCTTTAAGGTAGCTGTAGAGAGCGATAAGGTCTCCCCCGAGCCTCCTCTTTTCCAGGCTGAACACCCCCAGCTCCCTCAGCTGCTCCTCACAGGACTTGTGCTCCAGACCCTTCGCCAGCTCCATTGCCCTTTTCTGGACATGCTGCAGCACCTCAGTGTCTTTCTTGCAGAGGGGGGCCCAAAACTGAACACAGGATTTGAGGTGTGGCCTCACCAGTGCCCAGTACAGGGGGACAATCCCTGCCCTGGTCCTGCTGGCCACACTGTTCCTGCTGCAAACTAGGATGCCGTTGGCCTTCTTGGCCACCTGAGAACACTGCTGTCAACCAACACCCCCGGGTCCTTTTCACCCAGGCAGCTTTCCAGCCACTCATCCCCAAGCCTGTAGCTTTGTGTGGGGTTGTTGTGGCCCAAGTGCAGGACCCAGCACTTGGCCTTGTTGAACCTCACACAGTTGCCCTTGGCCCATTGAACCAGCCTGTCCAGATCCCTCTGTAGCCTTCCTACCCTTAGGCAGATCAACACTCCTGCACAACTTGGTGTTGTTTGCAAACTTACTGAGGATGCACTTGATCCCTTCATCCCGTTCTTTGATAAAGTTGTTAAACAGAACTGGCCCCAGTACTGAACCCTGGTGAACAACACTTGTAACCAGTGTCAACTGGATTTAATGCCATTCACGACAACTCTTTGGGCCTAGCCATCCAGCCAGATTTTTACACAGCTATGAGTGTGTCCATCCAAGCCAGCAGCTAGTTTTTCTAAGAGGATGCTGTGGGAAATAGCGTCAAAGACTTTACAAAAGACTATGTAGACAACACACACAGCCTTTGCCTTGTCTACTAAGTGGCCTCAGCTTGCACTGTTTTTCTTCAGGTATCATGTCTTCTTTAAAAATACTGCTTGCAGGAGTAATGGCTGGGTTACGCTTCCCAGAAAAGCCCTGCCACAGATCTGTGGTTTAAAGCTCTGTGTTAGGTTTTCAGTCCATCATATTCCAAATCGATACACCACGGAGAGCTGACACAGATTGTGCACAAAGACAGATTGCACTTTCAAGGGAATTTCATGCCATTTAAAAATGGTATTAACCAAGATGGAAATGCTAGAAATACATGAAAGACAAAGTTTAAGTGACAAATGGAAAACGCTGTGTGTCATTCTGCTTATTAAAATACAACAAACTGCCACAAAATAAATGCTCCCTGCTAATGAACTAATATTTAATCTGCACAGTGCTTGGTTCGTAGGAAAAGAAAAAAAAAAAAGCTTTGTTGATCACTTTTGTTGGTGGCCCTTTAAAAAAGTAGTTGGAACAATCAAACACTCTAAATTATTTTTTTTTTTAAATACAGTGAAGCAGGAGTGTGCTGTAGTGTTTGTCTTTTTGTTTATGACCCTAAACCCTCAGTCTCAAAGAATAGAGAGAAAATGGAAGGCACACTGCTTCTTATACATGTTGTCGTGCAGATACATGTCCTTTGTACAGAAGCGGGCTTTCAAATGGGTTGTTTAGTTCTAAACCTCAAGGTTCAATAACAATTTCTACTGTTTATTTTTTTGTACTGCACAAATGGGACTGCTGCTTCTTGTCTGGCCGTGTTAGCGGTCATTGAATATGGAAAGGATCCATCTGCCGAGTCCCATGAGGTGTTAGGATGCTGGGCCTAGGCAGTTACCCATTTTGCACCTTAGGGCCCATATTGCACCAATAGACTTCTGCAGGAGGGAGCTTGGCAATGGGATAGGGAGACTAACACACACATTGATAAGAAGAAATATGATTCTGTCAAAGAGCTGGATAAAGAGTAATAAGAACTAAGGTGGTGGTAGGGGGAATTTCGATAAATCACGTTCCTCTTCTGCACCTTTTCGCACCTTATCAGGTTTAAAATCAATATATCTTTCCAACAAATTTATCAATATCCAGAAAATGTCTAATTTCTTATTTCCAGCTGTGACTGCTGTATGAAATGGCATTTCAAATTGTGCAAAAAAATCACCACCTGGATAAAATTTAGCTGACAACCTTTCTCTGCAGCAGATTTTTTTTTTTTTTCCTAGCAGGCAAAAAGTTAATGTTGCTTTCCTCACTCTCAAAGGCTTTTGCACCTCCCATAGTATTTAATCAAGGATGTAAGGACTGTGTTTTTTTATATAACCTTTCAAAAACATGCTACAGACTAAAATAGAAATCTTTTTTTTTCCCCCACTGACTTCTAAAGTCCTGCTGCCATTTACTGCATGGAGATATAGAGGTCTGCACAAAAAGTTATAGATCCTCCACATATATTCTTGCCTTAATATCTTCATCATTCTGGATGTTGCCTTTGGGCTGGAATAAGATTCTCTGTGGCAGTACAAGATATTTGCTTCCTGCTGCTTTTGTATCTACTCTTTCATTCTGGGCACACTTCCTTCCTCTGACCACAGAGAGTCTTCTGAGTTTAGATTTCTTCAAACTAGCCCTGGCTCATTTTTGGGTTGATGTTTCTCCACTCTTCTGTGAAGTACTAGAGAATGTGGCAACTTCTGGATCCAGCCAGCTTCCTTTTAAAACCAATTATTTGATCCAGAGCACTGTTGTTGTGTTGGATGATTTCAAATTGAACCCAGCTGTGGAGAAATATTACAGTTTGCCTTGTCAGAAAATTGCAGAATCACAGAATGGTAGGGGTTGGAAGGGACCTTCAGAGATCATCTAGTTCAACCCCCCCTGCCCAAGCATGTTCATCTAAAGCAGGTTGGACAGGAACAAATCCAGGTGGATTTTGAATAACTCTGGAGAAGGAAACTCCCCCACCTCTCTGGGGAGCCTGTTCCAGGTGTCTGTCACCCTCACAGTGAAGAATTGTTTCCTCATGTTCACGCTGAACCTTCTGTTTTCCGGTTTATGGCCATTGCCCCTAGTCCTGTCACTGGACACCACTGAGAAGAGCCTGGCCCCATCTTCCTGACACCCACCCTTTAGATATTGATAAGCATTGATAAGATCTCCCCTCAGCCTCCTCCTCTCCAAGCTGAACAGACCCAGCTCTCTCAACCTTTCCTCATGAGCGCTGCTCCATTCCTTTGATCATCTTTGTAGCCCTCTGTTGAGCTCTCTGCAGTAGGTCCCTATCCGTCTTGAAATGGGGAGCTGAGAACAGGACACAGTACTTCAGATGTGGCCTCACTGGGACAAGAGTAGAGGGGGAGGATGACTTCCTTCCAACTGCTGGCCACACTCTTTTTAATGCCCCTCAGGATACCGTTGGTGTCCTTGGCCATAGGGCACATTGCTGGCTCATTGTCAACTTAGTGTCCCCCAGCACGCCCAGGCCCCTCCCTACAGAACTGCTTTCTAGCAGGTCAATACCCAACCTGTACTGGTCCATGGAGTTATTCCTCTCCAGATGCAGGACCCTACACTTTCCCTTCTTGAAACTCATTAGGTGCTTCTCTGCCCCATCCTCTAGCCTGCCCAGGTCTTGCTGTGTGGCAGCACAGCCTTCTGGTGTATCAGCCATTTATCCCAATTTTATGTCATCAGCAAGCTTGCTGAGGGTGCCCTCTGTCCCTTCATCCAGGCTGTTGATGAATATGTTGAACAGGACTGGGTCCAGTATTGGCCCATGGAGAACATGGCTCATTACATGCCTCCAACCAGACTCTGCACCCCTGATCACAACCTTCTAAGCTCTGCCATTCAGCCAGTTCTCAACCCACCTCACTGTCCGTTCATCTAACTCACACATTCTGAACTTCCCTATGAGGATGTTATGGGAGACAATGTCAAAACCTTGCTGAAGTCGAGGTAGACAACATGGACTTCTCTCTCCTCATCCACTTACCTAGTCATGCCATTGTAGAAGGCTATCATATTGGTTAAGCATGATTTCCATGTTAAATGATAAACTCAACATGCTCAGAAATGAGTTTGGTGATAGAGCAGTTTTCATAGAAGTGTCTTCTCAATAACATTTAGATTTCTTGGTTTTTTCCTAGACAAATTCCTGAAACTCTTCTACCAGTCAGAGATAAAAAGATGTTTTAGGGACAAAAGGCACAGTGCAACATATTTGAATTGGTGGAAAGGTTGGTTTAGATGTCATTCCTTCTTTAGAATATCTGTACTTTTTACTAAAATTGGCAGTCACTAGGTCTAACCATGCTCAGTTAATAGTAAGTAACTAGTGAGAAACAAAGGCATTGTCCTGGTTTTGTTTAGGACAGAGTTAATGTTCTTCCTAGTAGTCGGTGAAGTGCTGTGTTTTGGATTTAGGGTGTGAATACTGTTGATAACACACTGATGTTTTGGTTGTTGCTGAGCAGTGCTTACACTAAGTCAAGGTATTTTAGCTTCTCATACTGCCCTCTCATTGAGGCGGCAGGGGGTGCAAAGGAAGCTGGGAATGGACACAGCCAGGACAGCTGATCAAAACTGTCCAAAGGGATATTCCATATCATTTGATGTCATGTTCAGCATATAAACTAGGGAGAAAGCTGGCTGGGGTGGCTGCTGCCTGGAGAGAAGATGGACATTGGTCAGTTGGTGGTGAGCAATTGTTTCTTTCATTTGCATCACCTGTCTTTCTTGGGATTTATTTCTCTCTCCCTTTTTTTTTTTAATTTTCTTTTCCATTAAAAATTGTATTATTTTATTTTATTCTCAAATATTATACTGTTCTTATCTCAACCCACCCTTTTTCTCACTTTTTCTCTTCCAAGTCTCTCTCTCATCCCTCAGGGGAGGAGTGAGTGAGCAGCTGTGTGGTGCTTAGTTGTTAAACCATGACAGGTGTGATGCAGTCTGCATGTTCTTTTCTGTCTTGGTTTTGGTGTTTTCACCTAGAGATTATAGATCCTTTGAAGTAGTGACTGGGCTAAGTGGAACTTCCTGGACAGGGAAGATTAGTCCTGTTTTGGGGAAGATATCAAGCCTGTTTATGATCGAGGAGGTGCAAGGAATGAAAGCAGTTGTAGCCTTTTCAGATGCCCTGAGAACCTACCCGGCCGCCTATTCCTGCTTGCATAACTAAGGTCTGTCTTATGTGACTCTTTTCATGATCTGAAATGTTCCTTAGGCCTCAATTAGATTGCATTAACTAGATCTCCATCAACTATAATGCAGCTTAGATTAATGTCAGCTCATATACTGCCAGCTGCATATAGACAAATTATGTGTCTAATCTTGTGCCAAATCCAATCCCAAGTCAGTGATCACTAGGAGTGAAAGCAGTGTCAGATATGGTCAGGGATGGGCTCTGCAAAAACCCTGATCTAGCTGTTGCACATTTTTTTCAGTTTGATATGTTAATTATCCTAGCTTTTACTCTAACAGGGTCTGACATTTAAAATTTAAAAACCTTTCAATCTTGTTTGAGGACCTCCTTATAGAAGACTATCTAGACCATTAACCTCAGCATGAGATCCAAAACATTGTTTGTGTGCAATGGACCTATGACTCTTGTATTCCCAGATTCACAGGACCTGTGACTTCCACAAGAATATCAGGACAGGTGTCATTTCAAAGTGAACAGCCTGGTATTACGGCACTTACTGCACACAGGCTGTGTCTTGGGAGTGGTGGGGTCTCTGGCCCTTCTACCTGACACTGTCTTTGCCCTTTGGGTCCTCTGTCTTATCCCAGTAGCCACAGTTACAACTATTTAGACGGATCATGGTTCTTCCTACATCTTCTAGCCCCTGCAGTAGTGTTGCTGAGTGAGATGATTGATTTTCTGGAAACAAGTCTTTACTCTGCTCACCTGATATTATCTAGATAAAAATATTCTTCCAGCATTTAGACTCTTATAGAACTGAAAGATATGTCTCTTTTCTTCCCTTCCCTTCCGTCTACTGTCTGAGATTTGCTGTGCAATGTTGATTGTAATTTTTTTTAGTTTATTTTTCAAGCCTGTTTTTGTGTTTTTTTTTTTTTGTTTTTTTTTTTAAGAATTCGGAAGAGGTTGCCTGGTCACAAGCTCTCTAAACCTTTGACAGATGATTATAATCTTCAGTATGTCACATTGATTCATAAGCTGTGTTACCTCTTAACTGAATAAATCAGTTCAGGAAGACTCCTTGCTAAGCAGGGCACCACTCAGTGCAAATAGTGAGGTTAGAATGAGACTCTTCAAAGGTAATTACTGAAAAGATAAAAAACAGGGTGTCAGATAAGATTAAAGACCATCTAGTACAAAACCAGCTAATCTACCTAAATGAAATGTACCCAGTTTAGTGCCTAAAAAGATGTAATTAAATTCCCTCTCCTCAAATGCTGTTATTGCCCATACCTGTATTAGTCTATGTTGTTGTCGCGGTTTAACTCCGGCTAGC
>NW_010253286.1:0-10743 GCF_000690775.1 Eurypyga helias | reverse complement strand
GGGGAGTACCAGGCGGCTGGGCTAAGGGCTCGTCGGGAGAGGAAAGTTAAATTTCTTCTAAAAGGGAGACAGAGGTTTCTGCCATCGTTTTAAGAACTTAAATTCCCCTCTACCAACATTTTTACTTGCCTTGACACGTAATTAATAATACCAGATTGTCAAGTGGGACCCCGGGCGTACAGAGCACCCATTTGTAGGGGACAAATGCCGAGCAGGCCATGCCAGAGAGGCTCCTTTCTCCCCTCACTATCCTTCACTGTTTCTAACAGCACGCAGAAAATAAGTATCTAGGAAATTATTTCTGACCTGTGTTTTGAAAATAAGAGTAACCTGTTTGTATCTGATACGGATCAACGGATCCCCTCCCTCTCTGAGGAGAGCACCCTCTCGGGGGCCAGGCACGCCGGCAGCTGTAGGACGAGCAAAGCAAAAACCTCCAAGGGCAGCCTGGTATCACTTATGGTCGTTTTACCACCTCTGAACAGAGGTGATAAACTGTCCGGCTACCTGACAATACCTGGAGGGCAACTGTGTCATGCCACTGTTAGAAGGTATTTTACCTGAACTCAACAGCACGAACAGGACAGACTTAAGATCTCTGAAGTATCAAAGATTGATTTAAGCTGATTTTGCTGTTCTGGACAAAAGGTATGTTGTCTGTCTGTCATTCCATGGCCCCTTAGCTGGTTCCAGCCTAACCTGGAGGAATTCATTGGATTGTTAGAAGTTTTGTGGAAATCGATATATTACTGGGGAAATAAACCTAAACTTGTTTCCTCAGCAAGGGAAGAGCAAGCAAGCAAGTCAGCTCTTCCGCATTCTTATTAGCAGCAATCAGCCAGACAATCAGTACTTATATGTTAGCCATCCACTTTGCATATACATAGTTCCAGACTGCTCAATGGCATTTTCATAGGGCAAATGGAGAAAAAATTGTGGTTATTGTAATTAAGGTTATTTAGGGGCTAAAGGATCCAAATCCTCAGGATCCGATGACATCATTAGTTCTGTTGCTCACAATACAGCTGCTGGAATGGCAGTGGAGTACTGGCAAATGCTAGAGTACTAAAAAAAAGCTTACACTGAGCATATATTTTAAAAAGGGCAGAGAGAATGGCACATGTCAAACTAGCATAGCTAGTTTGACATGGGTATGGGGCAGAATCATGGAAGTGCTGACCTGTGATACAAATGCCATTAATTAATGCCAGTCAACACCTTTTATGAAAAAAAGATTTGATTAAACGCATTTGAATTTAAGTTTGGTTGGCAAAGCTAAAAATGTTGGTGCAATAGCTTCCATCTGAGGCAGAACAGTATGCTATTCTCATAAATACAACGTGAAATACAGATACTACATAGTTCATAAGAAGTGATTCAGCTGAGTTCTCAGGAGAAGTAATTCTAAGTGAAGATTTGTCCTAAGGTTGCTTTTTTTGGGTGGTTTTATTCTTGGCATGGTACTATTAGAAATGACCTGGACAAAAATACCAATTCGCTACCTTGTAAATAAAGAGAAGAGCAGGTCACTTAGATAATCTCCTTTGAATTGCTTTGTAAGATCTTCTCACTTGTAAAAATACTGAAGACAGTCAAAATTAAGGTTATCGTTCAAGTCAAAGCCTCAAGGCTGCACTTGGAATCTGAGGGAGAGCAAATCCCATGAGACAGTGTTAAAGAGAACGTGGATGTTATGGTAGATAAGCAGCTGAACGTGAACTCCCAGAACAAAACTTTTGCAGACTAGTACTCTGAAGCAAAATCGGAGAAACATCAAATACAACTGGAACGGGAATTACCCCTGTTTATAAGCACCAATGAAACCATTACTGAAGTAATGCATTCAGTTTGGGCATTCCCACTTCAAAGGAAAGTTAAATGTTGGAAAGAATCCAGAAGAATATCATGCAAGGTCTAGAAAATGGGCATTAATGTGAGATACTTTAAATGCACAATCCAATGCAGGTGAAGAGATACTGTTGTCACAAGCATACTAGTACTTGTCTGGGTTTGAGATATTTGAGGAGTGTTGGCTTTCAGAAATGACAAAATTCCAAAAGTGAAACAATAGCAACAACAACAAGAACAAAAAGACTAGAAATATGGCTATAGGATTAAATTCTCTGTGTATCTGTCTTGAAACAATACAAAGTTGTGAGTAAAAAAAAGGAGTTTTTTTCCAAAGATGCACTGAGCTCAAGCATACGCAGCTGCAATTTTGATGCGGAATACATTGGCAGAGGTTCTGGGCGGTCTGATATGGAGGTGGTATGACCAAAGATTATACTTGGTCTTTCCTTTCCTTAAACTTTATGACTGCAGAAGAAGACCATGAAGTCTACTTATGCAGCAGCAAAAGAAGGAATAGGATGCCAAGGATGTTCCCAAA
This sequence comes from Eurypyga helias, assembly GCF_000690775.1. Classification (NCBI taxonomy): domain Eukaryota; kingdom Metazoa; phylum Chordata; class Aves; order Eurypygiformes; family Eurypygidae; genus Eurypyga; species Eurypyga helias. Next base: position 8,354 of record NW_010253286.1, on the reverse strand, counting down.
AAGATGACTTTTTTTTTTTTTGTGAGTTCCAACAGGCAATATTTGAAGAGCTCCTGGCACATTTCATTGTGAACATGATGTTCATGCCTGACTGTCCAGTTCTGCTACCACTGCTAATGTGGTCTCCCAGACAACTTCAGAGAAGTCTATATTGTCCTCAAGGAAAAAATGACAATGCAAAATGCTGTGTCACTAAAAAGACCATCAAAGGAACAAGAGTTCCACCTTCAGGTCTGGGAAAATACTACTTCTGATGGCAAAAGATATCTCAGAAAAAAAATGTAATGTGTAGATGGAGTTGGACTTCCTGAATTACACACGGACTCAGACTTGTACTGCATGTCTGCAATCAATCTTGAGTGGTCTCTTACAGATACGACGACTGTGTATATTTCTATACAGCTATCAGAGAGACTGTTGTGTATCAGCAATAAATAATGTAGAAGAAAATCATGGGGATTTCTGGGAAGGCAGAGAACTGTTGTGCATCTGACTAAGAAAAAGCTTGCAGCAGTTTCTTTTTCCACGTGAAATCATAGTTTTCAGAGACATGGATTCAGGACCAGGGTCTGTGGGTGTGCAATTCATTTAACACGGTTCCTTCACTTCATCTTACTGCTTGGCTGTCTTCTTGGCAACCTTTCCTTCACACACAGCCTCAGAGAACTCATGCTGGGGGTGGTATTTCAGTCCGTGTTGCTCAATAATCCCAGAACTTCCCTGATACTTACATTATGTCCCCAAAGATACATCTGTTTCTAGTAGAGCATTTCAAAATTCTATTGCCTTTTCCAATGCATTATTATTACAGATACACTGATTTCACTGTCAAAAGACTTGTGCTGCAAGAACCGACAGTAAGGTTTCCATTGTGTCATGGAAAACGGCCTTTACAGTGTTACAGTGAACATTGCACTTTCCCTCAGTCTTTCAGGAGCGCAAGGTTGTTAGAAATGAGATTCCTTTCTAACATACATCCCTGAAAAAATCAAACTCTTTCAGTAATCCTTGACTGAGGAGTGTGGTGTGGAATATGCGACAGCATTTTCAGAAACCTTCTTCCTGATGCCAGCAAAGTGCTCCAAGCTGGTTTGGGGGGAAACTGCCAATTACTGCTGACAAAAATTGTGCTGTGGTTTTTTTTATGGTTGGGGGAACTCTGATCCAATGCCCTTTCAGTGTAATTCTCTGCAAAACCAGCTCAGAGTTGGTTGAGGATCCTCTCTATAGTATTGCGGAAAGTAGCTCTCCCAAGCGGTACTGAAACAGAAGAGGTTTATCGTACATTAACATACTCACAGTAGCAGCAACCCTGAGTAGGGTGTAAACGTAGGAGAGAAGGCAATTAGAGCAAAGCAGACTTTATTTTGAGAGAAACTCTTCCTCACTGGTTGCACTGGTTATTTGGGTCTTTTCCAGTGTATTCACAAGTCTCCCACTGTGATCTTGATGCGGGAATAGTTTACAACAGCTGCTGTTCATCTCCCCCTGCAATGGTGGTGCAGGGAAGTCTGTACAGAGAGGATGGTAGGTACAGAAACTACCTGTCTCCAACACCTGGTGCTCAGCAGGGTTTCCCTCAGGAGCAGGAGGAAACCGGCATTGCTAGCTGGTGAGAGCTTCTGTCCCTGGCATTTGGGGAACGCCGGCATGCAGCACTTTGCACGAGGAGCCTTAGCTGTCCACCGCGGCGTAACCAAAGGAGATAAAACAAGTGTTGCTGGGGTTGTGGCCCTGCCTGGAAACTTCCCCATGGCTGCAATTTAATCAAGACATAATTTTTTTTCCCCCCCCCCAACATCTTTTCCTCCCAACTGGAGCTGAATAGGATTTCTCACGGTCAGACCTACTGGTCAGCTTTCAGTATGTGCTGTAGCAATGGTGTATCAGGTATTCTCGGTTTCCTTTCTAAGGTCACCTAAGCAGTTTTACTTTACTACAGAAGGACGTTGAGCTAACTCAGTTGAAAAGCTTTTAATGGGACTGGTTTTTGTGCACATTCATCCTGCTGTAGGACCAAATTACATTGGCATCAGCGTAAGCAAAATCCTTACAAGTTACTCCAACTGCAAAAAGAGAGTTTCCATACAAGGCAGTTTTACCAACCAGAGGAAGTTGGTCCATTTTTTTTATTGTTTTCATGCAAGGCCTTTGAAATTCTGTATCAAATCTTATTGCCATTCAAGTCAGTTATTAAATTTAGCACGGTGAGGATTTCCTTCTTTGCCCAGGTTCTAACGCTTCCTGACACAAGAACATACAAACTGTAGTTGGGGGAAAAAAATAGGTGGTGGTGACTCAACTGAACAAACATTCATTTATCTAGTTCATCTACCGTACTTACCAACAATCATTCCTTTTGTAAAACCATTCATCCTTTACAGAGGGATTCAGAACATCTATTAATTGCAAACCAGAGGTGTAATACTCTTGCATTCATAACCAGTTCATATTACATGTTTTTAAACCTATTTTTAATATTTCTTAGTTAGGAAGATGATTCTGATCATGAATGATCACATGCAGATCATGAGCAACTGCCTGTTCAATTAAAACTTTTAAAAGGGAATTTCAGAAACAAATAGTTTAGAATACTCACATTCATTTGGGGTGCTTTTCCACTGACTCAATGTTATGACTCTACTTTTAAGATTTCTAGAGTTGTCTTTGCATTCTCTTTTCACCCATATGGGATAACCAGATAGACATTGTTCACCTCTGCCAAAAAGGTTCCTTCTGCAGAGAGGTGGGGCGAGTAGACCTGAAGATCTGTAGCCTGGCTAGTTTAGACTGCAGAATATTTCTTTGATATTGTTTTTCTGGAGATAAAAAGTTTATCAGACTGTTTCTGATTTCAAGTCCATGTCAGACTCCAAGGTGTACATCAAGTTAATCAGGAATTTACCTGTCTGATTCGTGATCACCTAATGGATCAAAGGCCTTGTATGTCATCTAGCTTTGGATTGTCTCCATCAGTGGCCACAAGTGCATGAGGAGGGAAGAGTAAGAATCGGGCAAGCATACATGGTAGTTCCTCCTTAAATTTCTCCCAACCATCAACTTTTTTTTACACTTGGGGCTTCCTGAACCAGATGTGTTTTGTTTCCTCAGTAACCTGGCGCGCTCTGTCAAATGTTCACCAGCCTCTCCTAGAAAGTAAGTAAAGCTCTTTCAGCCACGAAGGCCTTTGGCAAGGATTTTCACTGGTCTGCTGCCCTCTGCACAGAGGCTGGCTCTTCTGAGGGTTGATTCCTCTCCATCGTCTCCATGCTGCTTGTTACTCTGTCAACCTCATTTCTGCTCTACGTTGCATTTCTTTTCAGGCTCAACCACTCCTTGTGGACAACTTACCCCATAAGTTTGAGCATCCTTGTTGTTTTTCTCTGGGCCTTTTTCAGTTCTGACATATCATTCTTTTATTATTATTTTGAGATGAGGGGATCAGAGCTGCACACCATATTAATTTTGTGGGCAAAACTATAGATTTATACAATGTTACAATAATATTTTTCTATTTTGTTTTCTACTCCCTTCCTAGTAATTCCTAGCATTTGATATGTGCCCTTCTTTGTTTTTTTTAACCATGTCTGAGAAGTTTTCCTGTAAGTCTTCCCAGAAAGGGTGGTGAGGCACTGGCACAGGTTGCCCAGAGAAGCTGTGGATGCCCCATCCCTGGAAGTGTTCAAGGCCAGGCTGGATGAGGCTTGGAGCAACCTGGTCTAGTGGAAGGTGTCCCTGCCCATGGCAGAGGGGTTGGATCTGGATGGTCTTGAAGGTCCCTTCCAACCCAAACCATTCTATGGTTCTGAAACACCAAAGTGTTTCTTTGAGTGGTAATGGCCAACATAATGGTAGGGTACCTAGCTTGGGAACTGACCGTACAGTTGCACTGAAAATGATTGAAAGCAACATAATAAAGAATTTAATTGTACAAAGGACTTTTTTCACTCACAAGAAAGCTGGAGAAGTCAGGGTGAGTCAGAAGTGAAGAGGAGGAATGGCTGAGGTGTAATTCAACATCTATTGCTGGAAAATATCTGTCATTTCTAATATGTGGCAAGCAGTATACAATTTTAAATGTAACTGAAACATTATCTTAGGAAGTCATAAAATATATATTCACAAATCAGAACCTTCTTTAGTCTTGTGCTGCTTTGTTTCTGTCTTACACATTGCTCTGGTTTTAGTTGAGACAGTTAATTTTCTTCACAGTAGCTAGGATAAGGCTGTGTTTTGGATTTGTGCTGAGAAGAGTATTTGTAACACTTGTGTTTTCAATTGTTGCTAAGATCTGTTTGTACCAATTCAAGGACTTTTTCAGCTTCTGATGCTGCCCCTTTGTTCCCAACTTCTTCACTACAAGCAGCTGGGAGGAGACACAGCCAGGACAGCTTACCCAAACTGACCAAAGGCACATGTCATTCCATAAAATGTCATGCTCAGTATATGAGCTGGGGGGTGGGCCAGGGGCCATTGTTGTTGGTTGGTTGTTTTTCTCAGGTGTTCTCACTTGTGAGGCTCATTCTTGACTCTGGTGCAATCTCTTTCAGGTTCTTGGGTTCTCTGGCTCTAACTATTCAGGAATTGGCTGGGAATCAGTCGGCAGGTGGTGAGCAATTGTATCTTTTGTTTTATTTTCCATTCTTTTAATTGCATATTATTAATAACATTGTTAGTATTAGTAGTATTGTTAGTATTAGTAGTATCACTATTTTATTCATTCATATTCAATTATTAAATTGTTCTTATCTCAATCCACAAGTTTCCTTTTCTTTTCCTCTGATTCCTCCACTGGAGGAGGGGGGAGGTGAGGGAGCAGCTGTGTGGTACTTTATTGCTAGCCAAGGTTAAGCCATGACACACATTTTCCAGTATCCATCAATTTCTTTGTATCTAGGGAACCCCTTATGACCTGGATCTTTACAGTGATGCTTGCTGGTATTATCTTGAAAAGTTTAAGTTACTTCTGACAGAAGTCAGAGCCTTTTCTCTGAAAGATGCAAAATGAAAAGGGTAGTCACAGTTAACTCCTTCACTGTGTCCTGCCTCCTGCTAGGTTGTGGGTATATCTAAGCCATGAGGGGGAATGCTGGCGGAAGACAAATGGCTAAGGTTCACATTTCAAACTTGTTTCTTTCTTCCCTGCTAGATGGTTATACTGCAGAGGTGCTCACTGTCACATCTGGAAAAAGAAAAGTGGTGGTCTAGCGTCAAAGATACAGAGCTGAAGGATGTCAGATCCATTTTAAGGTCAAGCAGACCTTTTCACTCACTACCTCACAGGCAGTGTGGTGTATACACTAAAACTGTGAAGTGCTCATGTTCTATAACAGTAGAGTGGAGATGCTGCATCAATGAATATACCTGACCCAAAGAGACTTAATTCCACAGTAAGAATTGCTTTTAAGAGTAATACGCAGTGTGGTGTATACACTAAAACTGTGAAGTGCTCATGTTCTATAACAGTAGAGTGGAGATGCTGCATCAATGAATATACCTGACCCAAAGAGACTTAATTCCACAGTAAGAATTGTTTTTAAATCTTATTCTATTTACTTTTAGTAAATAGTGGCAGTACACTGTGAAGCCCTGAAGTTCAGTCTTTTAGAGCTAAACCTACTTTAAAGTTTTGTCTCAGAGAAAGAAAGCCTCTAAAGCCTATTTTAGTTTAAAATGTAATCGAAAATTTGATTTTCTTGATGAGTACTTTGGGATACATGTTCAGCTAGATTTGTGGAGAATTAGCTGTGCAAGTCCCATTACCGCTAATGCTAGTGCTAATTCCCTGCACATCATACTGAATATTTACATCTTCGTTTAGTATTTAGATGAGCCATTAAAATACTGTTTTTTCACTGTTACAATCATCTGTCTTAAAAAATATTCATAAACCTGTGGAAAACACAATTTTTAGCCAAAGATGTTTAATGCTATTTTAAAAATAGCATTATTAGAATTTCAATTAAACCCTAAATTGTGACTAAAACGGCTTCATTTCTCACCTCAGAAATAGTAGATTGGATTAACGTTCTTTGGGGCCCCGTGAATGTAGACTATTTGCTTCATGTGCGAAAGCTCTGGATGTCAGAGAAGCTTAAGAAGGGCATTGGAACGACTGGTTAAGGAATCAGGAGCACAAGTAGTGTTCTCCTCTATCCTTCCAGTTGCAGGGAATGATAAGAAAAGAAGCAGGAAGAGCCAGCAGGTTGATACTTGGCTCCAAGTCTGGTGTCACCAGCAAGATTTTGGGGGTTTTGATCATGGGTCGGTTTATAGGACAGCAGGCTTGCTGGCAACAGACGGGGTACACCTGTCTTCAAAGCGGGGAAAGGATCTTGCGCAGGGCTCACTGAAAGAGCTTTAAACTAGATTTGGAGGGGAAAAGGGATAAAACCAGGCTTGCTAGAGATGAATCTGGGGGCAGCACACCAGGGACAGTGTGCTAGCAAGGTCCTTTGGTCTGCCATCTCGGTGGAGGTAGGAGATGGAGATGCATGCGGCAACAAAGGTGCAAGGACTGTTGCTGTGTTAGAAACCACAGAAGCACCTGATAATGGTCATGTGGGAATTCGGGCTTCTTCCCTCCAAAAGGTGGCGGGATCAACAGCCCAGCTGCAGTGCATCTACACCAATGCAAGCAGCATGGGCAACAAACAGGAGGCTGGAAGCCATTGTGCAGCAGGAAAACCATGATACAGTTGCCATCATGGAAACATCATGGCATGACCTGCAAAACTAGAGTGCTGAGATGGATGGCTACAAACCCTTCAGAAGGGACTGTGAAGGAGGGAGGGGCGGTGGGGGAGCCCTGTATGTTAGGGAGTGTTTTGATTGTCTAGATCTTAATGATGGTGACGATAGGGTTGAGTGTTTATGGGTAAGAGTCAGGGGGAAGGCCAGCAAGGCAGATATCATAGTGGGAGTCTGTTACAGACCACCCAACCAGGGTGAAGAGGCAGACAAAATATTCTATAAGCAGCTGGGAGAAGTCTCACAAGCCCCAGCCCTTGTTCTCATGGGGGACTTCAACTCACCAGGTGTCTGCTGGAAATACAACACAGCAGAGAGGAAACAGTTCAGGAGGTTCCTGGAGTGTGTGGAAGAGAACTTCCTGAGACAGCTGGTGGGGGAGCCAACTAGGGAAGGTGCCTGCTGGACCTGCTGTTTGTGACCAGAGAAGCACCGTGGGGAGTGTGATGGTTGGAGGCCAACTAGGGCACAGCAATCACAAAATGACGGAGTTTTCGATTCCCAGAGAAGTAAGGAGAGGGAGCAGAACTGCTGCCCTGGACTTCTGGAGGGCAGACTTTGGCCTGTTTAGGAGCCTGATAGACAGATTCCCTTGGGAGGCAGTCCCAAGGGCAAATGAGTTCAGGAAGGCTTGGCATTCCTCAAGAAAGAAATCTTGAAGGCTCAGGAGGCGGCCATCCCCATGGCCAAAAGATGAGCCAGCAAAGAAGAAGAGTGGCCTGGCTGAACACAGAGCTTTGGCTGGAACTGAGGAAAAAGAGGAGTTATGACCTTTGGAAGGAGGGGCAGGCAATTCAGGAGGACAACAAGGATGTTCTGAGGTTATGCATGGAGAAAATTACAAGGGCCAAAGCCCAACTAGAAATTAGCCTGGCTACTCAGGTAAAAGACAGTAAAATGTTTTAAAAAATACATCATCAATAAAAGAATCTCCATCCTTTACTGGATTCAGGGGGCAACATAGCAACAAAGGATGAAGAAAAGGCTGAGGTACTTCCTGCCTTCATTGCCTCAGCCCGTAATAGTAAGACAGTTGTTCTCCAGGTACCCAGATGCCTAAGTTGGAAGACACGGATAGGAAGCAGAGTGAAGTCCCCATAATCCAAGGGGAAATGGTTAGCAACCTGCTGCACCACTTAGACACACACATCTATGACAGCCAACGGTACTGAGAGAACATGCAGAAATGGTCACCAAGGCACTTTCAATCATTTATCAGTAGTCGTGGCTAAGCAAGGAAGTCCCAGTTGACTGGAAGTTAGCAAATATAATGCCCATCTACAGGAAGGGGCGAAAGAAGGAGCTGGGGAACTACAGGCCTGTTAATCCCTTGCTGCCAGGGAAGGTTATGGAGCAGATCATCTTGAGTGCCATCATGCAGTACGTACAGGACAACCAGGTGATCAGACCCAGTCAGCATGGGTTTGTGAAGGGCAATTCCTGCTTGACTGAGATCATCTCCTTCTAAGAGAAGGTGATCTGGTTAGTGGACAAGGGCAAGGCTGTGTGTGTTGTCTACCTAGACTACAGTAAAGCCTTTGACACCATTTCCCACGACATTCTACCAGAAAAATTGACTGCTCATGGCTTAGACAGGTGTACAC
>NW_010253285.1:0-10290 GCF_000690775.1 Eurypyga helias | reverse complement strand
CAAACTTGCTGAGGGTGCACGCAATTCCACTGTCCAAGTTGGCGACAAAGATGGTCAGTCCCAATACTGACCTCTGAGAAATGCCGCTTGTTATTGTTCTCCACTTGGACATTAAGCCGTTGACTGCAACTTTCTGAGTGCATCCAGCCAGTTCCTTATCCACCAATTGGTCCATCTTTCAAATCTATGTCTTTCCAATTTAGAGACAAGGATGTCATATGGGACAGTGGCAAATGCTTTGCACAAATCCAAGCTGATGACGCAAGTTACTCTTCCCTTATCCACCAGTGCTGTAATGCCATTGCAGAAGGCCACTAAATTTGTCGGGCACAGTTTGCCCTTAGTGGAGCTGTGTTGGCTGTCACTAATCACCTCCTTATTTTCCGTGTGCCTTAGCATAGTTTCCAGGAAGATCTGCTTCACAGTCTTGATGAGACTGGCTGACTTTTAGTTCCCAAGTTCTCCCATTTTTCTTCTTCAATAATGGGGGTTATGTTTCCTCTATTCCAGTCAGTGGGATCTTCACCAGACTGCCACAACATCTCAAATATGATGGATGTGGCTTAGCAACTTCATCTGCTAGTTTCCTCAAGACCCATGGATGCATCTTGTGAGGTCCCATGGACTTGTACTGAAGGTCTGAGGACCTTCCGGCCTTTAGATGGTCCTGAACCTGATCTGAGGCAGCTAGTTCTTCATTCTCCCAGTCCCTGCCTTTGCCATCTGTGGCTTGGATTGTGTGGCTTGAGCACTTGCTAGTGAAAATGGAGGCAAGAAAGTAATTTACTACCTCAGCCTTTTCCATATCCCTGATGACCAGGTCTCCTGTTCCCTTATGGAGAGTGCCCATATTTTCCCTATTCTTCCTTTTGTCTCTGATGTACCTATAGAAACTTTTCTTGCTGCTCTTGATATCCATGCCTAGATTTAATCCTATCAGGGTGTTGTGCTGTACTCTGAAAAAATTAACTCTGTTCCAGCCAAAACCTGCACATAAGACTTTAGCTTTCCTACCCTGATTCCTGGCTCCTCGGACAATTTCTCTGCATTCCACCCAGGCTACCTGTCCTTGGTTCCACCCTCTGTCAGCTTCTTTTTTTGTGTTTGAGTTTGTCTAGGAGCTCCTTGTTCATCCCTGCAGGACTCCTGTCAATTTCCCCTGACATTCTCTTTGTTGGGAGGTATTGGTACTGAGCTTTGAGGGGGTTATCCTTGAATATTAACAAGCTTTCTTGAGCCCCTCTTTCCTCCAGGGCTTCATCCCCTGGTAGTCTTACAGAAGATAGCCTCTCGGTCAGCTCCTCATCCATCCCCAGGCAGAGCTCCATGCACTCCATTTGGTCACTGGCATAGAGGGTGACATCCCTTCCTCATCTCCCCTGCCTGTCCTTCCTACAGAGCCTGTATCCTTCCAAACCAACGCTCCAGTCATAGGGGCCATCCCACCATGTCTCCCTGATGCCAGTAAGATCATAGGCCTGTGGTGTGCACACATCTCTAACTCCTTTTGTTTATTCCCCACGCTGCATGTACTTGCACAGAGGCATTCAAGTTGGGCCCCAGTTAAGTGGACTCACAGTCCGGAGTGGCTGGAATTCCTTTGTGCTGCTCTTCAGGTGCTCTCCTGCTGATCCGTGATCCTTCTCTAGGCTCTGGGCATCTATTGCAGGCACTGGCATCAACGTAGAACAACAGAAATAAAAATACTCTTGTTCCTTTTAGGGTTAAAATGTATGAAATCAAATTACCTGTGTTGCAGCCTTTGAGAAGACCCTTGGAACAGTAAGTCATGATAAAGGGAGAGCAAAATCCACCACCCTTGAAGTTCATTGCAAAATTGCAGCTTTTAATGTATTTGGGGAAAGAAATCTGAAAGAGGGGATGCCAACTGAGAAGGAGCATTCCAGATTGGTTCTCAGCTGTACAATTCTTCCTTCTAACTTTACACACCACCTTGCATCTTAAATCTGAGGTTGTCTTGAGTGAGCTTGAGGTTAGAGACAAATTTTTCACATGTTCTTTCTTAACTGCAAAGCAGAATATAACAAGGCATTCTTACAGAAACTGTAGCAATGTAAGATGGCTTTGGAGCTCTTCTTTGTCCACTGGAGTTCCTTGCCTCTCTCCATTTTCACTCAGAGCTAACATTTTCAGAGCACTCGCTGGAATAAAATCTGCTTTTTTTTTTATCTGATTGCAAACATTGCCAGTGTCCAAATGTTCGGTTTCATCTGGCAGCAGCAAACTCAATTACTGTTTCCAGATACAATATACTGAGCAAGCACCTTGTCTTCAGAAATATATTTTTACACATCAAACTAGGTCCCATTTTGCATTTTCCTTGCAGTAAGAAAAGGAAAATCATCCTAGAGGTGTGAAATCCTTCAAGTACCCATACCATAAACACTAAATGCTTCTTTCTTTTAGATATGCAGATGATGCAGAGAGGAAATCTCAAAGTGTTGACACAGAAATTTAATCTTCAAAGTTGTTTATGTTGTTCTAAAATAGTTATTTATAGCACTTATGTGGCAAAACCTTTGTGATCTGAATATCTGTGTATGGGTATATGAACAAAAGCTGTTATTGGTAGGCTAGGGCAGCTGTTGAGAGGAAAAGAATTTGATTGTTTTCGTCATAGTTTGGGTTTATTCCAATAATACTAGGGTGGGAAAACATGTCTGTGCCCCTATAGGACCTAATGTGTGACTCTGGAATTGAGGTGAGTTCTGTTCTTTTTCAAGTATATTTTACATCTGGGACATCTGCTTCTCCCCTGTTTATTTCATTCTTGCACACTGAAAAATTGCAGTGTTAGTTGCTCTACTCTTGATTTTAACACCTATCAATGCATTCAAATAATTTTCATTGTTTCCATTTTAGGAATATTGTTTCTTTTAATCTCTCTCCTGAGACTTATTAACTGCTAGGTTGACACAACTATTTCTGATGATAGCACATTTGTATTTGCATAACCCTGAACCAAAATCTAAGGATTGTTACTGGTTTGTATTACAGTCCAAAGTATATCTGATTTATTTATTTCCTCAGTGTTTTTAATTGTCTCTGTTTGTAACTATGTCTGTGCGTGCACCTCTATAATAGATGAATTGGAAATAAAACAATAAAATGTCACCTATCTTCCTTCTCAGAGAACCTCACTGGATAAAAATAGTCTTGAGGGAAAGTTAAACCACATCCTGTTGGTAGCAAGTATTATACACTTGCCATTCTCAGTTTTGTGACTACCTGATGACACTAGTTCTGTGAAAGTTGCATTTTAAGAAAGATGAAGTTGAGTTTTGAGATTTTGTTGTTGTTGTTGTTATGATGATGGCTTTTGTTAATTTTTTTCTTTTTTCATACATGCTGCTATGGCAGTTTGGATCCTTGCAGAATATCACTGCTCACAGCTTTTGAATCTGCAGAACACAATAATTGACCCCATGGCTCCCTGTATTGTTTGGTTTTCTGTTGCATAAAGTTATCAAGTTTTCCTATGGATGCATCTCTTCTTTTTGTAAATACTGCATTGCAGTTATGTGATCTGATGCAGTGTAGGTGGACACTTGGTAGACTTAAACGTACAATGAGTTCATATGATCTCAGTGCTGGCCAGGACCATATTTTCTGTGCCTTCAGTGGTTGCTAAGCAGAATCTGCCTGATTGCCAAAATACTTATTGACTTTCTGTCATACATTTGTTTCATGTCATCATGTTAGAAGATGTTGGCCAAAAATGTACTGTCAGATCTACTTGTGATTAAAAAGTATAGATAGATTTTTGAGAAAGATAAAACAGAAAAAAGCTGTTTTCAACTTTTAAAAGCCCATGGGTGGTGTGAACTTATGGAGTACTGATGTTCAAAACACACAAAAGCAATTAGTATCTTGAAAAAATAATTCATATTTTCTCCATATACTATCATTAATTGCTGGTAGCCATATGATCACATATTGTTCATCTTCTTTGTAAAAAGAATTTAGAGTGCTTTAAAGCTTTACAAGGTGGCTGGAAAGTAGTTGGCTCAGAGAACTGGCAATGTGATATCAGTCCTGTTACCTTTAACTTCTTAATTAAATCCTGCTGAGCTGAAAGTGCTGATCAGCTGGTGGTTTGAGTTGCATATTCTTCTGCTTTTTCAGTCTGTTGTCTTCCATGAGAGCTAAACTTCCATGGAAAACATTAAATATATTAAAAATTAGGTTGGATGAATCAAAACTTCAGCTTAGGTCAACTTACTTAACTTCGTAGACTTCAATGAAGTGATAGCTGAGCCTCTGGCTTCAGAATGCCATGTTCTTCCGTGTGTATCCCTATTTAAAAAAAATGAACTCTTACTAAAAAGGATTCTCAAAGCCTTCCACAATCTAACCATTCCCTTTTTTGTGTTTCTAATGAAAATGCATGTCAACCGAAAATTTAACACAATGTTGGTTATTGCCTACTCCTTTAATTTTAGGAAATGAATTAGTGAAGGATGCATCCTATCTCAGTCTCAGGGGCTACCTGATTTGCTCCTTATTAAGTGTGTTGGAGTTTTGGTAAGAAACCTGACTGATACTGATTTCTGATAATGATAGTGAGGTAGACTTGAATTTACTAGAAACTAAGTGTAAATAAGAGAGAGGCTATGAATTTGAAGGTACATTGATTTTAAAAATAGGTTTCTCCATTCAAACAGCCTCATAAAAGTTCCTCCCTACAAACTGGGAGCTCTGATGCTATCTCACAGATGATGTCTAGGGACCTTCTCTGTAAAAGTCATTACCAGTCAAGAGGCTTTCTTAACAGGTCTTCAAGCTAGAAAGTGAGAAGAAAATATTGAGGAATCAGAGGGAATATTTTATAAAATAATTCTACTTGCACTTGATCTACATGATGGAATGGTCTTAGATTTTTCCAGACCCTACAGTTAATTTCCTGGTCAGTAGTCCTAGTGCTAGTCCTTATCTCTTCAATTTCTGGGTGCTTTCACCAAGTAAACCTAGATTGCCGTCAGTGTCAGCCAAACATAATTTTGAAAACTCTTTTTAAATCAATATGCAAACTTTAATATTAAGATCATAAGACAGTACCGTGTTTTAAACCCAGGAACCGTATATTTATATTCTTCAGTCAAATTCAGTTGCAAGGGACCTCTGACATGTTATTCAGCCGCTTCAATTCCAAGTTAAAGGAAAGTCTCCTGCAAGCTATTCTTATATTCTGTCTCTAAAAGAGTAAACAGCACCAGGGAGTTTTATTTCTAGAGTTATTAAGGTTAATTAGTCGGCATTTACAGTTAGCATTTTTGGCTGAGTTTTTCACATTACCTCCTGAAAAGCATTTGTGTAACTGGAGATTTAGTATCATTTAATCTTCTCCAGATCTTCCTGTAACATCAAGATAGAAGTTTTGACTTTCACAATGGAAGTGAAGCTCCAAGTTCTTTCTAACTTCAAGTAAAAGACTAGTTTCCAAACATGAAGCTCAGTCTGTTGTGCATCAGCTGTCATATGGAGCAATAAACAATATCAGAAAAGAAGTGCTAAAGCATTTGTTCTGGAAAAGACTTCCTGTGTCTCAGTCCAATACTCTACCATTTTTTGCAGTCTCATTTTATAACCCCATTCATATGTCAGTCACGTTGCATTTTAAAATGGGTTCAACTTTTTGTACTATTTGTTTCTATTAGAACGTGGATCAAAACGTGATTCCTCTGGTGGTTAAATATGACGAATTTCTGATCAAGATGTAACTGTAGTCACTTTATATACCTTAAATTTTGAACCAGCCCCAGCTTTATCTCAGATTGTTCGTTCTTAGCCATGGTGTAGAAACTGTGAACAAATCTTTGAGGATGGGAAGAGGTGATCTTGGATAGGCGCCAAGTGCCCACCAAGCTGCTTTATCACTTTCCCTCCTCAACAGGATGGGGGGAAGAGAAATACAGTGAAAAGCTCGTGAGTTGAGATGAGAAGAGGATGATCACTTACCAGTTACTGTCATGGGCAAAACAAGCTCAACTTGAGGAAATTGATTTTATTTATTGACAAATAATAACAGAGTAGGATGGTGAGAAATAAGAACAAATCTAAAAACCATCTTTACCCCACCCCTCCCATCTTCCAAGGCTCAACTCTCAAAGGACTGTGGTCAGCTCAGAATTTTTTCTTTCTACCCCTTCTTCCTGCTCACGTTCTTTGGTCCCTCTCACAGGAGACAGTCCTCCACCAACTCCTCCAACGTGGGTCCTTCCCACAGGCTGAAGTTCTTCATGAACTGCTCCAGTGTGGGTCCCTCCCACTGATTGCTGTCCTTCAGGAGATCCTGCTCCAGCCGGGATCCCCACACGGTCACAAGTCCTGCCAGCAAACCTGCTCCAGCCTGGGCTCCTCTCTCCATGGGCCACAGCTCCTGCCAGGAGCCTGCTCCAGCATGGGCTGCCCACAGGGTCACAGCCCCCTTTGGGCATCCCCCTGCTCCAGTGTGGGGCCCTCCCTCGGATGCAGGTGGGTCTCTGCTCCCCCGTGACCCTCCATGGCTGCAGGGCACAGCCAGCCTCACCATGGGTTGCACCACGGGCTGCCAGGGCACCTCTGCTCCAGCTCCCGGAGCACCTCCTCCCCTCCTTCTTCACTTGACCTTGAGCTTTGATTTGTGCTATTCCTGAAGAATCAGTCTTGCTGATCCGAATAGTTTCTGGGCAGGTGCTTCTTTCTGTGAGAAAAAGTTAAAAAAATAAAAAAGCCTTTAGCTAAACAAAAACGAAGAATCAGATAAACAAGGATGCGACTACGTCTCAGTCACTTCTCTTTCATAGCTGGAAAAACACAAGATGCATGCAGGAAAGTTTAGAACTTCAAAAATATAAAAATACAGAGAGTAAGATGTGCTTAGCATATCAATAATATATTTTGAAACTTTCATGTTTGACATGGCGGATGGTAAATGCCTTTTGATGACATACATGCAATTAACCCAGTATTTGTACATAAATAATTTGAATAAAACTTTAAGGTTCTGAGAATAAATAGTCACTATGAAAATATTGCAAAAATCAGTGAAAAAAAAAATTATAACTGAGATGACTGAGCCTAACATAAGTGAAGGTATGGTTGTATTCCCAGTGAATGAGAGACACTACAATGCACAGACCTTAGGCAATACTAAAAGTCTATTTCTTCTTTCTTATGTAGCACTAGTTAAAGGAAAGAGCCTGAAAATAAATGGCAGCTTTCTATCAATGCCAAGAAATTTAATTTTCTTTGGTTTTGACCTAGAAAAAAAGCTTGCAGAATTACAGCGTATATAAAACCAAAAGAAACATTTGACTTTTGCCTGAAAACATAGCAGAACTCAGGCCTCACCTAATGACTCGCTACACAATTAAAATCTTCTCCTGCTCATAAGAAGTGCAAACAATCTAAATAAGTCTACTTTTTATGAATTTATGATATTTGAAAGAGCATTAATGATTCATATAAATCACCAGATTAAAAGATTTATTGGCTGTCTGATGGCATCAATAAGAAGTGTCATAATAAGATAAATACAGTTCAGTGAAAGATGAGAGAACATCAAATATGTTGGTTTTTTTTTTAAAGTTATGTACTGTAATGTAAATGGTGCATAGGAGGGTTGGTCATTTTTGTTACCTCATTAACATGATTAAATAAAAGATATTTATTTTGCAGTCTCAGGATTCTTTTGTCTGAAAAATGATCAGAAACAGATGCTTGGATTTAATTTAGAAATGTGGAACCAAGTGCTGGATTCTCAGATTCCTCATCTTTCAATCTACACAGTGCAGAGGAAAATGGAAAATGTATTCCACATCTCCTAAATTAATGTATTTGTTGCTCACCATTTCAGATACATTTTCCAAATTATTGAAGCAGAGATGTCGTGTGGGGTTGGGGAGTTCATCCATCCAAATTTTCATGGTGTTCTGCCAACCCACAAATGTTTATATCCCTGCTGGAATTTTCACCTAAAACCTCTGCCTGCCTGCCTGAGACATGCATGGAATTTAAAACATGGTAGATAAAAGGTTGCAGAGTCTAATCAGTCACCTAATTAGTGGTGAACAGCATTAATTAAAAAAATGCATTCTGTGATCTGGTTCACTTCTGCTCTCAAATATAAAAGAATGATTGTATGAGAAACCCTCAGAAACAGTAGCTACTGTAATTCAAGTTAAATACATTTGTTGTTGTTGTAATGAGAAAAACTTGAATAAGACAATCAAGTCCAATTGATTACCATGTAGAACAATATTTTCTTTTTAAAATGGACACAGAAATGACAGAGAAAACAGTCTGACAGCTAAATTCTTCAGTCATGATGATTTACTAAAGACAGAAACGTGCATTTAAATGGCTAGGTGTGAAATTTGAAAAAGACAGGAGATGTTTAGAGGATACCTATTACAGATGTAAGAAAGAAATACGACAAGGCTGCTTTCCTATATGGAAGGCAAACACAGGTCTTCATATTAAAATTCCCCATGCCCATTAATTTATTAAAAGGCTGATGTCTTGCCATCCTTTTATATTTTACTTACCTTTTTCATTATATCATAAAGAATTTGTTAGCAAAAGTGTGCGTTCTACCAAAATCTTTCTGTAGCTTTTTCACACATCAGTTTAATAAGAGAAACTCGTTAAAATAATATTTGCTCTTAAGAGAAAGTGTTTTGGAAAGGAGAATGTTGGTAAAAATAACCCTTGAAGGGAAAAAAGCATTGTATATGGAGAGAACTGAAGACTTAATTCAAGTGTGTAAATTCAGTTACAGAAAG
The DNA here is from genome assembly GCF_000690775.1 of Eurypyga helias. NCBI lineage: Eukaryota > Metazoa > Chordata > Aves > Eurypygiformes > Eurypygidae > Eurypyga > Eurypyga helias. The sequence continues at coordinate 1,504 of NW_010253285.1, read as the reverse complement.
GAGTCGAGTGGCTCACAAAATAATCCTGTGTCTATTCAGGCAACAAAGACTTTCCCACAAGCAGGGTATAAAAGCAGCTACTAGAGGAAGTATTTATTAGTTGATTCATATGTACCTGGTGAAATGATGTGTGCACTGAAAACATTTTAAAGAATTCTGGTATTTTTCTCCTTGTCTAGCTTGGGGAAAAGTGTATGTTGTTCAAGTAGAAAGCTTTGTGTTGTAGCACTTGTGGGATAACTCGAATTAAGAAAGTAAAATGCATTGTCAGGAATAACACAGGTTATCTCCTTTTCCCAGAAAGTGCTTATACAGGATTTAGGTGGTATAAGAAGAACATACACCATGAATTACATTGTATATATTTTTAAATTCCTATTTTTGACCTATTGTAAATTGTATACGTGGTCGACTGGGAAGCGGAACAATTTTGAAGGTTCCTGTGCAACAGATTGCAATTTCAGTATCTTAACAGACTAAGTTTATATGTTCAAATCTGTTCTTCTAAAACCAGATTAGTCTTATCTAGGTCTAGTTCAGGATGTTTAACAAAAAATAATTTTCTGTCCTGCTTTTGAAATTGGGTATTTGTGCTCTTCATCATGTTATCAGTATGTTGTGGTAACCTACAATGAAGAAAGGCTGCCATGAATCCATTCAAATGTCTTGCTGATAAGGCTTGATTTGACCAGTAAGTTTGAGCAGTTAAAGAGTTCCAGGGTAGCTGGAATCACAGGTATCTTAGAAGATGTACCAGCAATAGGTAGTTACTGCAAAGTAATATGGAAGGTCAAAGTGTGTTTTTGCAATTTTGTGCTTAAAGCTATATCTATGTTTATGGATTTGTGATGTCTCTCTGTTTGGTGATTTTGTTTGTGTTTTGTTTTTTTTTTTCTTTTTAAGTACGAGTGCTGGATACTCAATGTATTCCCCTGAGGTCATCCATCAATGAAATAACTGGAGACAGTGGATTCTTGGTGCTTTTAAGCAAGGTTATTATATCTGTTTTTGAAAACACAAGGATGGGGGAGAACAATACAGAGATAATTTTGATATTAACTTCATACTTGTCATCATGCTGCATTAATAAAGCAACTAGAAAGAGACACACTAGCGATGTTTTGTCAGTCTGCAGATGTCAGATAGTACTGTTGATGTGTTGTATGATTGTACAGGTATTTCAAATCTAGTGTTTCAAAATCACTTCCCATTTACGTAAGGTTTTTTGGAAGTATTTCTCACATTGCTTTTCTGGTATTTCTTTCCTTTTTTTTTTCCCCCTTTTAAAAAGTACATTTATTTCATGTCAGTTTTAAGTCACTCTACCCATTTGGTGCAGATTCTGGCTATGCAGAAATCAGCTACAACGCTTTTTCTATAACCACTGTTCCCTTGTATAACGAGCTTCTTGAACCCACAGCTGGGCTGGGTTTAGTCAAGAAAGAGTTTACTCACTTTGCCTTGGCTGCTAGGGAGCTGTCCCTGGGTGCAGAGAGCAGCACTG